>NW_010272252.1:38857-49688 GCF_000690775.1 Eurypyga helias
TTTTGCTGGTTTTCCACAGGCTGAATTCTTTCTGGCTAGAAACAAACCCTGGCTTTCGCTCCTGAAGGAAGTTTATTCTAGAGGTGATTGCAAAGCCCACGAAGTTGGGAGTGCAGTGAGGTACTTTGCTGGAAGCCACTTCCAGAAGCAAACCATCCAGGAAATACAGGAGCCCTGTGGCAGAATACAGCCCATTTCCCTCCTGTGGAGGCCTCCCTGTGTGAGGGGAAAGCCACCCGGCTGGGACGTCTGGGGCCCCAGGGTCTCCCCATCACACCTTCTGGTTGAGGAAAGTCACCTCCTCTAATGGGCATGAATGAATTACCAGCCTCATGCTGGTAAAATAATAAGTCAGGATCCTCATAGCTTGCCTCTGTTCTAGAAAACACTTCTGGTTTCTAGTTTTGGTGAAGCAGAAATACTACTTCAAGCAGCTGACCCACAGACCCACAGCAGCTCAGCTCCCTGCACAGGACACGTGAACAGTTTGGGCATGAAAATGGATCAGACAAGTCAGCCTGACAGAGGAAAACAGCCAGACAGTGTTTCTGGATAGACAGATTTTCTGGCAGAGCTCTTTGCTGGAAAGCAGAGCAAAACTCTGGTCTTCCAGTAACAGTCAAGAGGCACAAGCAAGAAAAACACGTATTCGATGGATGCAAAAACCTCCCTGTTAAAGAAAGTGCACTGGAGGAGGGTGAAGTGTGACCTAAGTTAGAGCCACGAGCTGGAAGAACACTGTCACTAGCAAACATCTGCACAGTTTAGGATGAATTTAGCTGCCCTATTCAGTGACTAAAACACCCAACCAGCCGACAGGACACCAACACGGCTCCAGACCCCCCTGGAGCAGGCAGCTGACCACCAAAGCAGCGAGATCCACATCAGGAGGTTCTGACCCGCTTGTTGGCCTCAAGCCCTTCCAACACAAGCATTCCAACTGCACCAGATCCGCAGCGCAGGCTCCGACACCGAAGGAGGATCTATTGATTTTGCTGTTATTACTAACGGGCTTTCGAAAAACACTCACCCTGTAACCAGAGCCACAACACCCCACATACACGCGAGGCATACAAGAGCATCCTGGAATGCTCTGTGAAAAACAAAAATTTGCATGTATCCAAGGGCTTAAAATAATACAGGAAAAATATGGTGTTATCATAAGGAAATAATTTTTCAAGTTTCAATCCTATTTTTAGCTACTGGGAAGCTGACGTGTATTAAAGGAGCATTGATACTTTATCATTTGCATTTCACATGAAATTGCTCCCTGGCTCAGCTGTCAGTGACTTCAAACATTGTAATTCCCTGTTACTGGGATCCAGCTGCTGTGACCCTCGTCTCTGGCCTCTAAGGTCTAGGCTGAGCGACTCTGGGCAGATTCCTCTCCCTCACCTCCTGCGATGCTGCCTGGGCTGCCTTCGCTTGGCAGCTGGAGCTGCTCTCCCAGGGCTGTCCCCTTTGAGGACAGCAGTGGCTGCAGATGTTTGCTCTCGCTCCTTAGCCCCTATAAACTTTGTCCTTTATGGATCCTCTGCAGTCCAAGGGCTGTAGCCCAAGAACATTCAGCCAGAGACCTGGCAAAAGGACAACGCACCCCCCTTGACTATCAGCCGAGGAAATGCCAGCCACACACAGCCAGATCAAACGTCATTGTCACCGCTGTTTAGCGTCCGAGGGGCAGATACATAAAAACACACAATGCTGAGAAAACAGAAGGCCAGACAGATACTATTTAGACGATGATGCTCTAAATTAACTTGGAATTTTGACAGAGCTTCACAACACTTGCAACTTAAGAATTGCTTCTACCCCTCCGCGTGATTCAAGAAACCCAAACCAACCCCAAATCCACAAAGGCAAGCAGAGGCCAGGGATGGGTGGTCACCAACAGGGAAGGGAAAGGGCCCTGCCAGGGCACCACACGTAGCTGGAAGTGCAATCCTGAGGTAATGAACAGGCTGCAGGGCCACGATTTCAGCCAAAACCGCAGCGCTTCTGATCGGTAGGCTTGGAATAATTGGGGCAAGAATGACTTCACAGGGTGCTTCTGAAGGTTTAACAGGAACATAAAGAATGGCCACTTCTCCCACAGGTAGGCATAGACGATCTCCATTAACACCTACAATATTAAAGCATTTCTGCACTTCTGTATCAGTTTGGCAGGTTTGAAGCTGCCGGCGTGACCAACACCTTCATAAAGCACCAAGTGCTGCTCTCAGCGTACGCAAATCACACGCTGCTTTACCGCGATGCCACAGGAATGAGCTACCAAGGCGTGTGAGGAGAAGGGGGTTTGGGGAGGAAACCCTTCCGCTGAGCCCAGGTGCCCAGGCACTGCTACAGACGGCCTTTTCCCTTCGCTGCTCTGCGGTTGGGACGAGGTGCAGTTTGGAGACAGGCAGTAATCAAGCATCCGAGGCGTTGCTAATAAACCAGGGTAAATGAGAGCGGTTGCCTCACGTCAGAGCGCACGTGAAACGGGATCCCATCACCAGCATCTCCCACACTGGGTTTGACGGCCACGTGCCGTTTTTTGTGGCAACCCAGTCGTTTCTCACAAGATAATTAAATACACTTAAACGAGGCTGTTGGGAAGGGTGTTAGAAATGGATAGAAGAGAATCCCACTCAGGTGGTTTTGGATGAAACAGTGCACCTCGAGACCCTCTTACCCAGAACACACAGGAGTCTCCCGCATGTTCCAGCTGTCCATTCCAACCGCCTGATCTCGCACGGGCACAGCGCACGAGCACGGCTTTAGCTGGCCTTCCAAACAGCCATTTCACCGCAGGCAAGGAAACGTGTTACCGGCACGTTTTACAGCCACCTTCCCTTCAGGAAGCTGAATGCCTGCAGAATTCACGGTTTGCCAAAAGCCTCTTTAGTTCTGAATGCACTGTAAACGTACCCTTTCCTGCATTTATCCAGACATTTGTTTCACGCAAGGCAGCAGCAATCAGCCAGCGATCTTTCTGCAAGCACAGAGGTAGGTTGGTCCTGGTGCACACAACCGTTCACCAACAGACACTGCAAATTTTAACACATTAGAGCATGGTTCATACACAAACAAAAATCCCAGTTATCACAAAACTGGCAGGGAAATGAAATCTTGACCCGTTTCCCAAAGAAAACCACTATGATTTTCTCAGATATTTCTCTGTGCCTCACCCAACCACATGCCCCGCTGCTATCTGCAGTTGGTTAGAGCAGTTGAACAGTGATGCACACCCATTGGTAGCCGCAGAAATCCTGATAAGCACCAGCCAGTGTATTCAAACCACCTCCAACATCCCCCGAGCTGCTTTCCAGAAGCAGCAAGTTAAGGTGTCTGACCTCAACAGGCACAGGAGTGGAGTGGGCATTTTGGTCCCTGCCTGTTCACAGCCAGTATAAGCCTTAAAATTGTATCAGCTGATGCGACTGAGGCACTGGAGCTTGCACACAAGATGTAAGTGCCAACTGCTGTGTATGTGGCAGTTACTGCCAGAACTGCCATGAAAAAAAAAAAGAAAACTGCAGAAAAACCAGCACAGAACAGTGTTAGCTGCCTAGGAAAGTAGAGGAGGAGGTTGAAGCGAGAGGAGTTCTGAACTTCTCAGCACGATGGTTTAACAAGTTTAAGAGCATGCAACGTTCAGCATCCCCCAAATCCCTGCTGACTGGTGCTTCTGTGCACTATTTCAGGTTTAACACAACTACAGCTCGTAACACTGGCAAGCAGTAAGATAATGGACAGTGTGTGCATCCAGAGAGACAGCGGAGATCTCCACATTCATTTGTCAAGCCAGTTCAGAAGGAAACAGAGCTAAAACATTCCCTTCGGACAGACACCCCAAATCCTGGTCAGAGCTACTGAACAAGCATTACTTGAAGGAACAGAGGTGGTAGATTTTCAGCACAGAAGTCTTTGTACTGGCACATCTGATTTATGAGGCCATGCGCATCGCTGCACATGAAATCAGACACTTGCGCATTCGAGCAGCTCCTCACCAGCTGTTCTCACACTCACCAACTCTGCAGATCAAACATGTTTTCCTACTGGAGAAAAACAAGGTGTAAGACAGGAAGGTTTTGAAAGAAAATTGAATCCGATTCTACCTGATGAGATAAACTTTTGGGTAAAGCATCACACGACCAGCAGTTCCGGTGGGATGGTTAAATGTGTCACCCACCTTCACGCACGGCATGGAAAACAGGAATCCAAGCACAGGAAGGCTGACCTTCACCAGAACAAAGCCAGTGATCTTTGCAGGACACTTCAGATCCAGCCTGCCAAAAAGGGATTTTTAAGCAGAAAAACGAGTGCCATTCTCAAAGAAAAACCAAGTTGCACTTGAAGGCAGATCCTTGCTAAATTTCTACACCCTATTAAAACTTATTTCACCTTTATGGCTAATAACGGTGATACGATTTTAAACACTAGCGGTCCTCAGAGTTGTTTAAAACCCTGCTTATGCTTCAACAGGAGTTCCTCCTGGGCCTGCCACGAGGGCTTGCCCAGCAGCCTGCCTGCAGCTCGCGGCTGCGTTACTCATTGCCACCAGGTCCACAGGGACCCTCGCCTGCCCACCTCCTTCCCCACAGCACGCGCTACTTGGAAGCTTTCAGCCACTGACCTGGGGTCCATGCGCACTTGTTCAGCTGAGCCAATAAATCATCCTGCTTCAGGCTCCCTGTTACAGAAGTCTCTTGTCTACAGTGATTTATTACAAAAATGGCAAACCTGCTTTAAACACTTTTCATTAAGGTCTATCTTCTTTGATTAGTCTGAGGTTTCCAAACGCAGACACTTGAAGGAGTAGTCTTGCTCACATTTTCCTTCGTTTAATCTCTAGGAGCACTAAATTGACATCAGTTTGGTGACACAGCCTGCAGAATCAATGCTCTGGGTTTGCAAGCACAGAATTTGTACCCAGGAGAGAGTGACAGACACTCGGAGACACAATACTCCCCCAGAATCCAACGCAATAGGCTTCTCGGTGCCTCATAAGCAAAAACATCCTGTAGGTATTTTTGTGTTTCCACCTTGCACCACTCCTATACCCCAAGCTGCTGGAAGAAAGTTTTCCAAGGTTACTAGTCCTCTTTGGTCCATATATTTTTCTCTCCTTTCAATATATGGAATAAAACTTAAAATTGTTGCATACACATTCTGCTTCTCCCAGTGTGAAGGTAACAACTAGCCCTTGTTCAACACTTGCACTGTCAGACCTTCAGAACGGGTGCTGCACCCAAATTTCTTCTTGACACTGCCAGTGAACATCAGTGGCACATGCCAAGTACTCCTCTTGCCTCAGAAGTCATTTATCCATACGAAATAGCACAGGCTTTCATCTCAGCACATTTCTACCCACCATAAATTTGAGCACCATGAAAAAAATCTGGATGCTATTTGAGCTTCAGCCGCGACCCCCCAAGGCCCAAGCAGAGCGGCCGTAAGCCCTGCGCAGGGCTGCGAGGGCTACGGGAGCCGTGCCTTGGGGCAGCGGTGGGGCGCTCGCACAACTGGCCTGACCCTCGGCCAGGAGAACGCCGGCAGAGCCGCCCAAGGAGAGGGTACAAGATCTTCACAAGGCTCCTCCAGCTGAGGGGGGCTGATGGCATTTGCCACATACATTCAATGTCATTTATACCCTCAGATATACCCAGGACACTTCCAGTCCCTCAGGACAGAGTCCTCACAAACAACAGGGAGAAAGGAAACTGAGCACTGGCAGAAAGTCAGCCAAAAGTGTCTGACAGAGGCACTTGGATTTGCCAAATCCAGTCCTCTACAGTCAACTCAGAACCCTTGGAAACCCGTGGGAGTTCACCCATGTCATCACTGGATCAGAGCTTGGTCCCTCATCCTGTAATATGACCTAGAAATTAAGTCCAGCTCATACACAGCCAAACAGGTATTTTCTGTTCATATTTGCAAGGGAGCAATCTTCAGAAAGAAGAGAGAAAGCAGTATGGCACACTCTCTCAGAAAACCTGAACCAAAATTGTGAGGTGAAAGGGAGAAGCCAGCTAAAGAGCATCCCTAAAGGAACGCCTGGTGGGGCAGAGGCTCGGCCTAAGGGAAAGCGTAATACATTCCAACCAAGAAACCATAAGGTCCATATTTTCACACTACTTGCCAAAGCATCTGCACTCAGAAGATTTGATCTGTTTGGCCTCTCTGCCAGATGTTTCTTATTCTTTTTATTGCCGAGATGGGTGAGAACAAGCAGAGTATCTCTTTGGTCAGAGCAGCCTGCGCAGGAATGACTGTTCCCCCGTGCCTCCCCTGGGGCCAACCTGAGCTTCAGAGCTTGGCACAGAAACCCGACAAACCCCAGATTATTGCAGTTCTCCACATTTTTCAATGTGTGAGCCTAAAATCAAGTTTTGGTTTGGGCTGAGCAAACAACTCCAACTGCTTCATTGGAAACCAAGCACATTCTTAACCATTTTTCGGAGAAGCAGCCGTGAAGAGATTACATGAATTTGGGATTTTGTGACAAACAGTTCTCAATAATCCACAAAAGAAAAGTTTTGAGAAAAAAGCATGCCCTGCTGAAGTGTTGGCAGTACAGTCCTGTCAAAAATCAGGCAAGGACCTTACCACTGGGAAATAAGTCTCCACTGGAAGGTGTTCCCAAAATGCAGAAGAGTGGACTTTGCCTTCCTGCCGGGGCCAACCCCACGCAGCAAGGTGTGTGAAGGGCGGCTTGTTACAGCTGCCTCCTCCCCCCCGCCAGCAGGACACGGTCACCTGAGCTGCCCCACGCGTTGCAAAACCCCAGCCTGCGGCTCCAGGGAAAAACACGGATCAGCACAAGAACCCAATTAGAATAAAATGCTATTTTTAATTACGCCTAACGCCATCACAGGATGAGCGGGGAAGGAAGTCTCCAGCTTTGCCCAGCACACATGATTTCGCTCTCAGCTGCCCAAAATCCTTTCCGTGAGGTCACTTTGGACTTCACGTTGTAAACAAAACCAGAACAAAGCCAAAGGTTGTCAGCTACACACAACAGATAAAACCAGCCGGAAGCCAAGAGCACGTGAATCTACATCTAAGTACTCCCAGACAGCGACTCTCCGGTCTCGGCCAATCGCACTGTCAAGCATTTTTCTAGGATGGGGTTTGCTGGTGGTGATTTTGGGGTTTGCTGGTTTTTTTTCTTTTTCCCCCCAGGATTCTACAATTAACCAAGTCTTTAAAAAAGAAAAAGCCAAGTTGCCCACTTTTTCATTCTTTCAGTGAAAAAAATTCTGAAAGGAAGTATTTTCAAGAAAAGGAAAGACTGAGTTCAAATGTAGGAAAATTTGGCCAGGCACAGTCTTGGGTTATTCCATCTGTCCCCTGCTTTCAACGGGGAGGGTGTAGCTTCTTTCCTCGGCTGCCCGAAGGGACACGGCCCCTGAGGGAGACGGGGGAGGGAGCACTTCGGGGCTGCTACAAGCGCAGCGCTGTGCGCAGCTGCACGGCAAAGCGCAGAGAAGAGCGGGACAGTGAAGAGAAGCTGCTTTAAAACTACACAATCCCCCTTTCCCATGGGTAACTGGTGCCTCTGCGCGTATGAGACAAAGGAAAAATGTGCAAAACGTTCACAAATTAAGATGAAAGTCTCCTGTGACTAAATCTAATATTTACTTGAAGGAAAGCTGTATTTACAGATTTGTTTTTTCAAGTGCTTTGGACATAAACAAGACTTTATAAACACACTGGGAAGCGTTTAAACCCCAGCCAGCGATGACTCTTCCACTTCGGAAGCCAGCATCAGCTTTGGGCTGGCAGAGGAACAGCTCAGCATGACAGAAGCGTCATCTGGGCCTTTTCAGGAGGACCAGTTTAGGGCAACAGGTTTCCAGCCTGTTACTGCAGCCCAAGCCCGTGCTGCGTCTCATCACGGAGAGCGAAGCTCGCTTCGGAGACAGTTTGTTCACACATATTATCCAAGTACCATAAGACAGCACTGAGGAAAAAAGGCATTTCCCCTTCATACCAAGAAAAATGCTGGAAAGCATGAAAACGAGGGGTGAATGTTGTTGCAGAAATAAGAAAAACACTGCTCGGGTTTCTAACAGGGCTGTCGAGCATGTGGCTTAGGAACCACTGAAAGAATTAAAGGCACATTCCTTTCAGCTCAATTCAACTTTTTTCTTCCTATAACAATTACAGTATTAAGCTTACCCCTGTGGAAAAATAACATACTTAATAGCTTTTAATAGGGAGTTACTAGATTTTAATAGAAAACTGTCAGGCAGTGTTCACAATCTGCTGTAGTTTTACGCAAAACTATAACCTTTCTCTAATTTCTCTTTTTAAAAAAATGGGTTTAGCCACAGAATTCTAAAAGCCAGTAATTAGAAACTAATGTCCGAGAAATACGCACACACGGCACACAGGAACGAGAGTTCCTCGGAAAGGGGATAGAAATTTAAATTTGGATTCTTGAAGAAGCCATTTGAAGGCCTTTACGAGCCCCTGCGATCGGTAACGCAGGCGCGTGTTCGGTAGTCAGCTGGCACCACAGAAACCCAGAGAAGGTGCCACGGTCCTGCCCTCACCCGATCCCTGGATCCAGGGAGCTCGGGGATCCTGTCCAGCCCGCGACAGAGCGGGGGACGCGGTGCTTTGGCCGCCGGCGCTGCTTCCCTCTGGGAGAGGCTGGCGGGCCTCTGGACATGCCAGACCTCAGGATTGAGCCGCCCTGAACACAGACACGAGGGAGCTGAGCCCAGGAACATCCATTTCAACATTCCTGGGAAAGTTCAGGCTGAGCAAGAACGGGATTCTGCTGCTATTGCACTTTTCCGTTTCATTGTTCCACCCCCATCTCCCGCCCCGGAAGGCACAGCTTTGCCTCCTTCTTCCTTCACCCTCAGCCTTTAAACACAGAACTCGCCCCTTTTCCCCGTGTCCAGAAAAAGCATCTCCAGGCCACTGAAAGATGCACAAAGGGTGGAGGAACCACCCTCCCCTCCCCTGCAAGTTCCCATTCCCAGACACTACCTCCGCAGCCGGGTGCTGCCCGCCCTGGTTCCTGCGGCGATCCCGGGGAGGGGGCTGCTGCGCAGGGGTTGCTGGTGTGAAACCCCTAACGGACACGCTGCTGCCCATCTGCCCAGCCTGCAGCGCATAGGCCGCACGGGGAATGAGGCCCTGCCTTTCAAACAGGCTATATGGGCCACCTGGCATTTGGCTGTCAGGTTATTAAATATAATTCAGCTACTGACTGGATGACAGACTTAATTTTTTCAGTAAAATCACATATTTAGACTGTTCAGTTTCATACACACTATCGAATGTAGCCAGCCTCTAAAGTCATTATTCTTCCTCAGTACAACAACAAAAAAAAGGAAAGTCATACTTTTGGTTTTGAACTGCATTCAATTAAAGACTTAGTAAGACAGACAAAGTTCCAGACTCTTAATGCATCACCATTTCATTTCTGAGTGCAAGCCAAGGAATAAACAGAAAAGAACATTTATTTTAGGGGCTGTCAAATTGCTTCCAAATATGCTCTCTATTCCACATCCCTAATAGAAAACTAATAAGTAAAACCAGATTACACTGGGCCAGAGGCAAACGATCCCAAATCCCGGAGCCTGACTCCTCAGGAGAGGATCCCCATGGACCCTGCGGCACCTCCTGCCCATGGAAATGCCACCCATCCCTGAGAAGTCTGACCTGCAACAACGTCCCCAGCCCTGGGCAGGGGCTGCAGGTGAGGAAAGCTGTGCTTCCCCTGCCCTCCCACACCCACCTCTGCCCCACGGTGCCAATGTCAGCACCCAGGAGCTGCCACAGGCTCTGTCCCGGCACCACGAAAGGATGGAATTTGCCTTAAGGGTTACGTCAACAGCAACAGGGAGACAAGAAGTGGGAACAAGGTGTAGGGGAAATAAATTTAGGCTTACAGTATTTTAATCTGTATGAAAGGATCCCATTTCTTGACTTTAGCACCACAGTCTGCTAATGTGTAAGAGGTTTTTAGGGAAGAAAACTGTTTTGGAATAGCTTGTAAGATTCATCCTTGGAGAGTAAGTTACATTCAGTAGTGGAAAGGTCATTTGAACGGACTTACACTTCTGACAAACCCACAGAAACATAGAGTTAAGACTGAAGTACACAGCACATTTCCAAAACAAATGTAACCTAATAGCAGTCACTCCGGAAACGGGCACGGAATCGCTCTGTCCTCCACCAGCCCGTTCTCTCCTTACATACACACCAACGCAAGAGCCTTCTGCTCCACCCAGCACTGCTGGAGGGTGCCCCATCGCATTCCTTAAGCTGCTCCTCCAGTCCCCCTGACAGACGTCCTGGGAAGTCAGCGCTGATGGAGCCAGCTCACGCAGGAAAAGCTGAAGCCAACAGCCCAGTGACGCGGCAAAACCCCATTTCACAGCTGGTGGAGACTGAGCCATGGCAGCCACCAAATAAGCATCCCCAGGTAAACAAATGCCCTTACAAATATAAACCTGCCAACGCCTTGGGGTGTACGGATTGGAAAGGAATTCGCTCTAGTGATAAAAACAAGTTCTTAGGAGCTTCTGAGCCCAGGGAACCCAGGTCTACGCCCTTCCCAAGGCATTCGTAGCTCAGAGCCCCCCCACTGAAACAAAGTGTTCTAGACATACCTTTACTCACACAATTCATTTGAAATTCCCACCTTTCCTTCTAATCAGCCAGTCACTGGCATGACACAAGCAGCACAGGCTTTTAACCATCACCTTTAGTGATTTTAGTGGGAATTTTACAGGTGGTCTCAGCACTGATGCGAGTTCAGCAGCGTATGCCCCCCAGCATCCCACCTCTGAGGTTATCAAGGTCATCTCGGGACATAAAATAT
>NW_010272252.1:49811-53199 GCF_000690775.1 Eurypyga helias
GCCACCAGTGCTCAATGGCAGAGCTCTGTTTGGTTTGTATGATACTTTTCTGTACAAGTATGAAGTTAAACACAACCTAACAACTGTTTTGTAGGACACAGAAAAAGAAACTCCACCACATTTCATTCTAGATCATAAGTACACAACACAGACCTCCGAAACCTCATTCTGAGAGATTCGTAAAGTCATATTTGGAAGAGACCTCGGGTTTCCCTGTGGTGATCCATTTTAAACCAAAACACAAATAAACACATTAAGTCAAAGAAACAACGGTGTGGCTTTAGCACAGCTTCAGCGTTGAGCTACAGGACAACACAGCACAAAGCAGGCCAGGCAGTTCACATTTAGTTTTGCCATGGGAGAGCGATTCCAAGAGCCTCCGAAGGAGAACAGCTACACAGCAGTCACCACATGCCATGAAACGACCCACAGGACACCATCATTAGGACAAAAGTAGCAGAAGAGACACGCAGAGTTTGTTTTCTAGCCACAACCTCATTACTGCAGTGTTTTTAATTAGGCATTTTGTACTATAAAGTGATGGAGACTCATTCTGCTGAACACACAAAAGGAGAAAGCAACAAGTTTAAACTCTCCATTTCTGACTTCTTCAATCCATATCACACTTTTCTCCTCCCAGATTGCTTTTCCAACACTATTTGGGACAGAAGTTACTCAGTTAATTAAAGCTGAAGGTTTTAGGAACTCACACCAAGCAAGCACCCTCCCTGCCGCCTTAGTCAGCGCACGGATGCGATCTCCCCACGAAACCAACACCAAAGTCACTCCTTTCAGCACCCTCAGACCCACAGTCCATACGCTCACTGGCACGGCCGTAGCGGAAAAGCCCTCTCACGGACGTTCAGCTCGCGCAGGAAAGCGTAGCTTTGGTCTTCCGCAGCCCACCACGGCAAGTCCAGCACCAGTGTCCAACGCACACTAGCCAAGGGCATCCTTGGTGCCCATAAGGTGAATAACCACCTCGTAGCAGAGCGCTCAGGCTTTCTTACCTGTAGAAGAGGCGTCTTCTCATCCCTCCTCCCTGTATCTCACCCCAGAAAACCTCTTATTTTCTAGCACAGGCCTTAGCTTAGAGAGAACTACATCAGAATCCCCACATTTGCAGGGTTTCTCATATCCTGCTGCTGCCAGGGTCTTCAAGCACAAGCCCCCAAACTACTGCACCAAAGAGAACAACCCTAGGCCATGCCAAAGAAACACTTGGAGCCGCTGCTTACCCTTAAATAGTCCCTGGGGTGCCTACGGACAGACACGTGGGACCCAGCCTGCTACCACCTGAAAATAATTAAGTGCTCTGGCTAATTAGCAGTGCTGGCAGGTGGAGAGCAAAGTCCATCAGCTGTGCTGAGGAAGGGACCAGCAAAGCTAGCACGCACGGCTAGAAAGCATTCCACTCCCAAATTTTTCATGGAGTTGTAACTGGGAACTAGACCATAATGTGACCCAGAAACACCCTCCCATCCGCAGCTCGGGAACAACCCGCCGTGTTTCTTTTACCCAGGCACATCTGCCGGCTTGTTTGGCTGGAGGGCAGGGGGTTGGTTGGCTGGGGGGAAGCGTTTGGTTTTTTCAACTGCTGAGCAGATGAATTCATCACAAACAGAAATTACCCATGGCATCAGCTTTTCGATTGTTTTCAACTGGCTGGTCGGCAGGTTTTGAGATTCTTGTTAAGGAACGGCCGGACCATCCCCCTGTAACCACCGCTCTACTCCTACAGGCTATGTCGGCTGATGGCTTCGTAACAACAGACCGGCCTTTGGAGTCGCTTACTTTCACCTAAGCCGCTGGCTAATTCGAATTAGCAACTGTCAAATGGTTAATGATGGCATCAGCTATGAAACAATTACACCATTCCAATTCCCACTGATACGTCATCAAAGGCAACCCGTTAGTCACATCTGTGTGTATACATAGCCGGGTTTGCATGGAAGGGATGGGGATCACGTCATTTCATTAACCTTACAGTGTGGCTCTGAGGGTGTGACGGAATACGGTGCCCTCCCCTGACCATGGCCACATCCACAGGTTGTTGTTTCTAACCTCTCACACTCGGGAGTCTAAGCGTGGGGCTTTCCACTCCAACCCAAGGTGTGCCCCAGAGCACACAGAAGACAATGGAAATACCCCAGCTGGTTTTGGCTGCAGCTGAGAGGGGGAATCTAACCAGGCCAAGAGCGCGAGGGAACGGCTTGTTGCAGAAAACTGACAGGTTCGGATCACATCACGCCCGGTATGCTCAGTTCCCATCAAGGCACATGACATTCTCCAAGGCAACCTGTCCTGGGCTGGATCCCGAGCAGTGTGGCCAGCAGGGCAAGGGAGGGGATCCTCCCCCTCTGCTCCACTCTGGGGAGACCCCGGTCCCACAGAGGGTGGGAGCACTGGGACAGGTTCCCAGAGAAGCTGTGGATGCCCCATCCCTGGGAGTGTCCAAGGCCAGGCTGGATGAGGCTGGGAGCAACCTGGGCTGGTGGAAGGTGTCCCTGCCCATGGCAGGGGGTGGGGCTGGGGGGCTTTGAGGTCCCTCCCAAGCCAAACCATCTGTGATTCCATGATAAGGCGCATTGGCCTCTGTGAGCCAAGAGGCTCAGGAGATGTGTGCGCTAAGAGCGAGCAGAGCTCTAACAACAACAGTCACCCTGTCCCAAAAACCCACTCCAGCCAGCGTCTGAGATGAGCAGCGAAAGCATCCAGTCTCCACCTGCAATCCTACTTTAGCAGGAGTGTCTGTGTTCATCTGCTGCTCGAGTGGATCTGCAGGCAACATCCCTGCTGGCGAGGCGCTCTGCACGGAGATCAAAGATCCCGCTGGAAGCACGGCAACTACTGACTGTAGATCAAACCTGTAGCGACCCTGTTTGAGGATATGCTCCCCTAATGAGGATAGCAGGCTGTCCCCAGCCACACAGAGTTTTAAACACGCTTTTCCTCTGAACTGGAGTGAGAGATGATCCTTGTCTCCATGTCCCCCTCCCGTAACCCCCCGGGCAAAAGAGAAAGGTGTCACAGCTTCTCACAAAGCAAGAAGGAGAGCTCGCTCTCAGCTCAGCGGGTTGTTATCTGCGTGTCCGTTTTCATGCCCCGAGCAGGAGCTTTTGATGTGGCTGCCAATGCTGTGGATGATTTATCGGGCCCCTCGTCATCTGAGCCGGGCGGCGTTCAGAAGCGGCAGCCCGTGGGAGACCCTGACTGCTCAGGCCCAGTGCAGACATCGGTGACAGCCCATCCCGGCCGGAAAAGATGGATTACCGCACAGCTGAGATGCTCACCAGGCGGAGGGTACATGGGAAGAGCAACAGAGAGCCTGAGCATGGAGTCCTGTGGTCGTGGGGCCACTGCCTGGGATGGGATGGGATGGGATGGG
>NW_010272253.1:0-6846 GCF_000690775.1 Eurypyga helias
GGGGGTGTGGGGTGTGAGGTGTGGGCGGGAAGGGGAGGGTACATATCTTGGTTTAAAACTTGTTTTTCAAATTTTAAACAAAGGTATTTTAACGAACATTCTTCCCACAGACTCCCTACCTCCCTGTTAACAATAGCACTGCCACTGCAGTCATACTGGTCAAAAGCTATTAAAAAATTATTAAATCCTATCTGATCATGTTCATGTGTGCTTTCGCAACATAATTCTGTCATTTTGTGGCTAGAATTGGATGGGGGGATCTGTAAATTCTGTAACTTTCACTGTACATTACCCATCAGTATATCCCTCACTTCTGATGATTTCTGATGTATGAGTATTACTTAGGTGAAATTGCCTGACATAGGTACAACAGCAACTGCAGTTCTGCAATTGGGATTTTAAAATATGCCTGCTGGTTCACTATACAGCAAAGGCTCCTTTTACTCTTTGTATTTCAACTAATTTACTGAAGCTGGCACATGTTCTTGTAGTACCTAAGGGTACTATGTATTTGGAAAAAGGATACTACTTTTTATCTAAAAAAGCAGATGTATGGATTCAAATTCCAAGGTTTTTATTTTTATTGCTTACTACTTTTTGTGGTTTGCATGAGTAAAAACTGAGTGTTCATTAAGTAAAAAAAAAGAAAAAGCCAAACAAACAAAAAAAAGAATCTCTGAATAAGACAAAACCCCACAAAACCAAACTAACTCAAAATTCTTACTGCACCTGGTGACTTGCCAGTGCCTTGAACATTATTTACTCATCCAGAGTTTCTAAGACTTATTTTCTTTCTACTGTTCCACCACAGCAGGACGTTGAGAAATCTTATCAAGTCTGATTTAGTATGCAGCTATAAAATAATGTTTTTGGAGTCAAAAAACCTTGTACAAGTTTACTGCAAATACTACAGAAACTCAAGTTTCAGTTTGTGGCAGGGTGAAAAAGTGGTTGCACCACCCAACAGCTCCAAGACATGAAGCCAGAATATGTAGCTGTAGACATTCAACACATCTAATGTAACTGCAGGAATTACATCCTTATTAAAGCCTCCTTTTTACTTAAAAAATAAATTTCTGCTGGCTAAAGATACAACATTTAATCCAAATAGTCCTTTCCATTTTAATAAGTTTGTATACTCATGGATCTGTGGGTGCGCACGCATGTGCCTGTGTGTGTGCTGAAATTATAAAAGCATAGAGCTTCAGGGTTATCTTACCTACAGACCAACGTTTGGGGCTTTGTACAGGAGAAAGTCTAATGAGTTAAACATGTTAACTCTCTTGTGCATTACTGAAAGAATAGAAATAAATGTGAACAGCAGCATTCCATACAGAAATATTTCACATTCTTCTAAAAAATTTATAGCAAAATATATCAGCTTAATACTTGCACCATCCTCCTTAAGGGAACAGTACTTATCATTTTCCCCCTTGTGCACCCACATAGCAGGTTCAGGATTAAAAAAATCTTGTTATGCGTAATCTAGCACTCGACAGCTCTGTGCTGTGTTTTTCCTGGACCAACGGGTTAAGCCCACTTGACCTGAAGGAGTTAGATGAGACACAGTGCAGTGCACAAGAGCCTGGGTGTATGCACAGCGATTACAGCAGACCCTTTTATGACCGATTCCAAGCAGATAATACTTTAATGGAAACCTGCAAACTTCCCAGATTTTGTCTTACCTTCCTCCCTCCCGCCTGTCCCTCCCTGCCCTCCACAAACACACACACCCCTATGGTGCTTCTGAAAAACAACTCTTACAGCTCCCTTTCTAGACCAGACTCCTTTCATTGTGGTTGCTGCCAACACTTCAGAGCAGCGTAAAGTCAATCTGCCTGTGCTGCTTGAGCAACTTAATGTGAATTTGGAAAAGCGTGCAATGCCGAGACTAGACCTCATTCAGATCACCCTATCTTTCAGCAGTTTGGGTTTCCGTTGCTAAAATGCGCGTTGACATGCAAATGACACCAACTGGCTGGTTAGACAACAATCTTTACTGTTATGAACGGTTATAGCAAGTAAATCTCTGAAGCCCCTAAACGCTTTTATGTTTTCAAGCAGTTTTCCAGGAGACGCTGTACCCCTGAATAAAAAAAACACTGTCCCTTTAACGCCTACTTGAAAGCGAAACACGAACAACAATAGAGCTTTTTCAAGACAGGGGTATGATATCAGTAACGGCAAGAACATGAGAAAATCCAATTCTCTCAGGAAATTCACCTTGGCCTAGGGCTGTGTTTCTCCACCCAGTGGGTGTGACCGACAGGCAAGCATTTTAGAGGGCCCACTAGCCACACCTCACACTTGCAGAAAACACACCAAGAACACCAACACCAGAGAACCAACTGCAATGCGCTTCCACACGTGGGAGCAGAGCTGGGGTGTGTGACCTGCCCGCAGCAGGACGAGGTAACATCAGGGCTGGCAGCAGAGAGCTCCGCCAGCGGCAAAGCAACCGCCGGATACCGAGAATATGCCTGCACGCTTCTTGGCCAATTCTTCCAAAGTGATTCTGGCACTTACCTTCCTATATACGCAATTATTCAAAATTAAGTTCATGTAACAAAGTTAAAACATGCTCCGTATCAGGCAGGTTTGTCTGCTATGAGTTTAAAGCCCTGTCTCCCCCCAGGAAGCACTAGCATTACTGTATGGCCCCTTTCTTTTATTTTAATCAAATGAACAACCAAATCACTTCCATATGCATAGCTATTGATAACAGCGTGATGTAAGTATTCAGGAGATGGAAATGGCACATGAAGACAGATTGCCATGACAATAAGAATAAAACTAAAGCTTTACACAAAGTTTAGTCTACAGGTTACTACAGTTTGTTAGACAGTATGTGTATGTGTATAGGAGACAGCCCAGAAAACACGAATCTGGGAAGACTGTCAGGCTTTCAAGCCTACACTGTTTCCCATCCACAAGTTGGCTCAGTCACAGCAAGTTTGGGTATCTTTGCCCAGCTCTTACTATACCATTTCAAACTGTACACCACAACCTAATATTAAGTTCATGTAGATTACAGGGCAATCACATGAGGATCTCTGAGCAAAGACATATTTCAACACCAAAATGGTAGCTGCCTTCCTAAATTTATTAGCGTAATCCATCAGCAGATGTAAAAAATGTAATCAGTATGTTGCAGCATTTTTTTTAAAAACAAACAAGGCTAAACATACTTAATATAAATAACATGTTAGGAAATAAAATTTATTAGGCAATGAGGCATTAAGAAGAATTGCAGTGATTATGGGACAGAACAAGGAAAATTCTCTGGACCATATCTTTCCATGAGATTAGTAGGACAGAACCAGAGTAAGCTGACATACCTGGACTAGGGGATTAAAAAATACTTCATCCTATATGTCCATACTTGATTCAAGTGTTCTCGCAGACTACTAAAATACATCCCCTCAACATTGTTTGCAGACTCATGACCAAGACTGGCAAGGTTTAAATCTTTAGAAAGCCAAGATAAATTCTTAGCGCAAAAGACGAACTCCTTACTGTCTTGAAATCTGCAAAAATGAAGTTTCTGCCGCTTAGGAAAGACCATCGCTTTTTTACAGGGTTTGCAGAATAATTTTAACAATCTGTACAGCATAAAAACCCCTGGATCAGATGACTACCTGTGTTCAGTTCCTGTTAACAACAAATTCAAGGTTGATAGTCTGCAAGGGACAATATTCAAAACTGAATTTTGTTCATGTTTAGACATAAGCATACCCAAAGTCCTTCCTTCTGCAGGGCAGATTTGTCAATTTTAAGGTCACAACGTACACAGCAGTAATCATGGTCATCTTGCTGGTTTCAGGCATCCCCAGGAAAAAGCTTCCTGAAACAGTCCACAAAATCAAGTTCTTTGAAAATGTTGCTGTGATGTTTCATTCTCAGGTACCTGAGAAAATTACTATCCCCATTCTGGCACTGAAGAACATCCAAAACATTCATCAACAGAGAAACAAAGCCGCATGACTACTCAACTCCTTCACCATTACTAATGGTCTCTGCTTAGAGGGCAAATACCGTTAGCAGTGTGTAAATCACAACCCAGAAAAGCACAGCTGGAAGGAGAGACAGACAGCCACCTTCTGAATAGACAAGTAATGGTAGCAATTGCCATCCACACTCAAGAGAGGTTTCTTCTGTTTCCCTACTAAGAGCAGAGGGCATACATGTGACTAAATCGCTCCCTGGTATGCAATGAATTCAGAGTATGCGGCTTTGCTAGAGGAGCTAGAATTGGTAGTCCACAAGAAAAGTTTGACTCTAGGAAGCGCACTGTTAGTCCATTAATGACATTGGCAGCCCTTTCACCCAAGGTCTAGGTCTATAATTAACTTTACAAATAATACTGTATATGAAATCGTTAAGGATTTACTATAAGATAACTTGCAACCACCTGTATGAATGAACAAAACAGCCAACAATAATTTCTTTTCCCTACCTTCTTTTTGAAATCCTTCTCTACTTTCCTTCTGCCACTACCATGTGCCTGGGAATATTCCTCAATACTGCAACCTTCTCAGCATCCAGGAAAATACTTGTAGTTCAACAAAGCAAAACCACTAAGAACTGTACAGGTTTCTTGCTCAACTGAGTAAGACAGGCAATCAAATGATGCTTATTATGAAGGGTCCTGTTGCTGAAAGGGTCTCTCTCTTTTTTTTCTCTCATCTGTTGCTGTTACTTTAAAGAAACACCCTCTCTTTAAAGGTGTGCAATGTAGGGGAGAGGCTGAGCAGATGATGAATAAAATGAACAGTCTCTTTTGAAGACTGACTGAAATACAAAGCTGTGCTTTGGAACCTGGGCGTTGATGAATCATCTGCACAGAAGGCTTCCCCTACAATCATGCAATTTACAACTCATGGCCAACAGTCATGCTGGATTTATGGCTACTGTTATCAGCCTTAGTGTTTAGTCAAAAACCAGGAGATTAAAGCATTAGGTGAATATCATAGTCATGATAAGAAACATTACAGAAATAGAAGTGGTAGATTTATTTACATGCTTCAGCTTCAGAAGGTGGAGAGAAGCTGAACCAAAATCAGGCAAACAAATTTTGCCTGGGGAAAAAATGTACAAAACTATTCAGGAGTTTTCAGATTTATGTTGGTGAAATTTAGGTTCTGAACAGCTATATACTTATTATCAGAACTTCCCAGTTATAAATATTATTTTAAGGTTAATTTAAGGTCTTAGTAATTACAACAGGATCACAGATATTAATGTAGCTGCATATCCAACTTCAAAGAAGTGTAGTACTAAACTCCCAAGGAACTTGACTCCCAATCACAGCAAAACAGCAGGAGTAAGTGAAAACAAACTGGGTGGGGGAGGGGGCTAAATCCACAAAACCAAAATGGTTATTATGTATCTTTAGCACTTCACATTTCCCTGAGTTTTACTCGGAGTTCCTCTTAAAATGTGCAGTGTTCACTGTCTCTGTAAACGGTTTGCAACACCGTAATCCATACACTCCTATTGTCAAAAAACTCACTGTATTCCTGCCTCAGCTGTGTGCTGTGTACTTCCCATTGAGCCCAATACAGACTAATAGAAAGAAAATACAAATGTTGGCATAGGTAATTTCAAGCCTTAGTTGTCTGACCTTTTTGTATAAGCTTTTGGCATCTGTGACTTGGCAGGCAGAGTGCAAGCCAAGCCAGGACAAAGAGGAAGACAGGAAGCAGAAAGCTGGCCATGTCTCCTTGGCAGTCAGCATTGCAACAGGGTGAAAAACCACATCGTTGCCAAACCAGAAACAGTGGGGGAAGCCCAGATAGTTGGCAAGTCACATACGGCTGTATTGTACATCCTAAACACTAAATGCCTGATAAACTTAAGTGCTATGCCACAGTCTAATCTATTTAATCTGTCTTCTGCTGTACAGGGGAATGCTTCATTTGTCCTTGTTTATATGTTTCCTAAAGAACTGCCACAGCGCTGTTGTTATCACCTAAGGGCTGGCAGGTTCTAAGCTTGCTGCTACTATAAGCATATGTGCGTTCAGCATCTTTCTAAAAAATCCCCTAAGATAATTCCAGAGCAGGGGATCCCCACCACACACACTCATTTTCTGCCCCCAAACCCCCACTTCTGGGCATCCAAGCTTTCAGGCACCCTCAGGATATACAGCGAACGGCCAATTGTGCCAAACTGTGTTTACCTCTGAAAGTATTTTGTGGATTCTTGCCACATTGGTTGAGCAGGACTCCTTGACTTTCAGTGTTTGCCCAAATAAACATCCAGCTTCAAACCCATGATCTGGGATGAGAGAAGGGTAGCTGTCTGCCACCTCTCCATCCTCCCAAACCCCTGAATGGCGGGATGCTGTTTCAGGCCTTGCTGTGGGTATGATTCCCACCCCAGGTGCAGGATGGGGGAGGTCACTTCCAACACTGTGCTCTGTTGATTGCTGCAGGTTCTACCTGGGGCAGTGTAGCAGTGGTACTCATGGCTGCAACAGCAAAGGGGGGAACCCGGGGACATCGGCACTGCCAGCACGGGCAGCTGCAGGAATAATATAGATATTTTCTCCATCAGATAGTCAATACCCTTTGCACTTACTGCAGACCACGGATTTCACAGGGGACGTGGCATACCACAGTACATGTTACTCCTCTCCCCAGGATGATCTGGCTCCCTTGTGAACCTGGAGATTGGCTTACGATAGGAGACCCTTAGCAGTTTCACAGGGTTGCTTGTCTCCTAACAGCCTTGTCCCAAACCCAGCCATTTAAGAGGCTTACCAATAGACAAAACACAAGAGCTATTTGCTTTCCAAATATCACCTGTATTCCTGTAAAGCCTTGGGAAAGGGGGAGGGGGTGG
>NW_010272254.1:0-1427 GCF_000690775.1 Eurypyga helias
ACAGTTCCCTGAAAGGAGGTTGTGGGGAATTGGGTGCTGGCCTGTTTTCCCATGTAACTGGTGATAGGACAAGAAGAAATGGCCTCAAGTTGTGTCAAGGGAGGTTTAGATTAGATATTAGGAAAACCTTCTTCACTGAAAGAGTGGTCAGGCATTGGAGCAGGCTGCCCAGGGAAGTGGTGGAGTCACCATCCCTGGAGGTGTTCAAGGAACATGTAGATGTGGTGCTTGAGGACATGGTCTAGTGGGTATGGTAGTGTTGGGTTGGTGGTTGGACTAGATGATCTAATAGGTCTTTTCCAACCTTAGTGATTATGTGATTTTCTGAAGTTAACGTTACTGGATAAGTACATCTATATTTAAATCAACGAGCTATGGCAATGAAATAATCACTGTGTTGGTAACTGTGGGATTGAAAGCCTTATTTGCTATTGAAAGTTTGATTGAAGTCTGGTACTGCAGAGACCTGAAGTCTTGCAGGAATAAAACAGCAGTGAGCAGTGAGTTGATCATGAATACTATTTTCTTTTTCTTTTTTTTTTTTTCTTAATCAGAAGCAGTACTTTATACTAGGAACTTCATACATGTAGGAACTTGAGGTTCTTCTTATTTGTTTGACAAACACAGCACATCGTATTCAAAAGTAGGAGGTAGTACCCTTCATTCAGAAGTGTGGGAAATGACCAAGTATGGTGAGCTCAAGGTACCTGTTCTTTGTACAAAAGATGATTGCTCTCACAGTTATGACTGCCTCTTTTTTAAACCCCAATTACAAGTTGGCGGAGCCAGTGGAGAAAATTGTTGAGGGGGTGAAAACTGGAGATAATTGAGGTATGAGTGTTGGTATTACTACCATGTGGGATAAGATTGCAAGGAAGAAATAGACAGTTAGGAAGAAAACCAGACTTTCTGTAGTTTTGCTGCAAGAACTTATTTAAACTACCTCTACCATTATTTTCCATCTCTCTGCAAAGTGGCAAGAAGCAGATTTATTAATATCCTTATAGATGTATATTTAGGTTGATGTTAACAAATAACTATTTTGTATTCTGACCTTGGGGCTGACAGTAACTTAGAACTTTGCCTACGTTAAAAGGGCTCATGTTTTGGTGGCAGTAGGGATCCTTCTTGTTTGAAACTGAGACTGTATTTATTTTTGGAAACTGAGGGTATCTTTTCTTCATGAATAGCATAAATTTGTTTTAAGTTAGAAAGAATTCGGTGTATGTTTTGTGTGGACGAGGCTTAATTGAGAGAGGAAAGTAATCTTTTCAGGTTGTCAGAATGACTATCATGTTATTTGCTGACTTACAAATATCTATCTTGTAAAATTTTTCAGTTTTAGTTAGAATTTTTTTTCGCTCTCTGCATAACCAGTCAGTCATTACTTCAGTCATTTACTATATCATCACAGAATGGTTTGGGTT
>NW_010272255.1:0-12515 GCF_000690775.1 Eurypyga helias
CTGGGATTGCCCTAACCCAGGTGCAAAAAGTTCAAAAAGGGCAAAAAGTTCAAGATGTCAAGAAGGTTATTCAGAAGCGGATGGTGGATAATGTACGTGGTAGTGTGCACTCAGCTTCTTCTGACTTCCCACTTTTTCACAGCAGCTCTGCTTGGGGTCTGCAGGCCTCCTGCTGATGCTGCGGACAGTGCGGGCTACCAAATTCTGCTCAAGGACCTCGTGTTCCTGGACCAAGTGGGATGAATAGCTTAACTAGCGACCTCATTTCCTGCTTCGTCCCATCGCCTTGTCTAGGAGATGCTGTGGTGGTTGGATTTAATCTTGGATATAGTTGGGAATGTACTGCAAATGTAAGATCCGAGTTGTGGCCTCTTCCAAGCCTGCCAACAAAGGGTGTCTGATACGCAGACACCCCGTTTCTGGGGCTCATCATGCAGGAAGGGAGAGGAGTAAAGGAACAGTGATCATGTCGTCCCTCTAATAAGATTTTCCTGATGAGGCCCGGAAGCGGGAATGCTTCGGTTTAGTCAATATTCCTTTCTGGCAGCATTATGTCCAGATTATCACATACCGCTCCATCCTGTCTTGTCCTGCATCACAATCCGTAGTCTGTGAAGGCAGGATCGAACTTCACGGTTACGTTTTTCTTGACCCCTGCTGCCCCCAGATTTTCTAATAGTTGTTTTACTCCGTGGGGGTGTAGGGAGTGAGTAACCTTTTGTGCTTCTGCCCTCCTTCTCGTTGTGCAGAGAGCCTGTGCAGTGGCGAAAGCCGTGCAACAGATGCTGTAAACCAGGTTAGGAGGGAGAGGATGCTTTTTAGGGAGATGTGAGGGTTTTCAAGACTTGGCTAAGAACTTGAATCTTAACTTTTATTGCCCTTTCAACTCTTAGGATGAAGCCATGATCTATATGGAACCTGAGAAACAAGTTATATCGAGGTCTGCTGATGAGTGTGTTGTGGCCCTCTGCGACCAGTGGTAAGCGAAGTAAAGCTGTAGTTACAAAAGTTACTGCCAAATTCTGTCATTGTGGATTGCTTTGTTACACTGAACTTTTCCTGCCTGTAGGTATTTAGATTACGGTGAAGTGAACTGGAAGAAACAGGCATCAGAGTGCTTGAAACATCTAGAGACGTAAGTTTTACAAGCGGGTGTGAAGGGGAGGACTGTTTGCTGCTTGTGGTGGTCTGAGGGCTGAGCAGGGTAATTGGTAACAGCTTATTTATTACAGGTTTTGTGAAGAGACCAGGAGAAACTTTGAAGCTACTTTAGGTTGGCTACAAGAGCACGCGTGCTCCAGGACGTACGGCTTAGGTAGGCAAACCACTCCTTTCCTCACTGATGCATGGGGATGGCACTTGCCTCTTCATTTGGAAGCCTTAGGTGCTGTCTAGAGCCCACAGTGGTGTGGGTAAGTGTAGGGCGGATTTATCCCACCTACACCTTGACCTGGTGTCCCACAGAAGGCACGCTCTCTTGGAAACGCACGTGGCCGGGATCACTTCATCTTTCCATTACTGCCTGAGTCTGCAGCATCTCTGCAGCTTTTTGCCTGGGCCACCATTTGGAAGGGACCTCAGAGAGGGAACTAATCCCATTCCTGGAGTGTTGTCCTTGAATTCTGACTAGCCTTCGTGGTGTGTAGTGTATGACATGGGACGACTGCTGCAGCCGCATCAGAGTGCGCAGCAAACCGGCACGAGCCGAAACTTGCCTGGCAGCTGTGTTAGGAAGCTGGCCTCAAAACCAGCAAATGCTGTCGCTTTAATGAGGTTTTCCAAGGCGTAATTTGAATTTTTGAAGAAAGGATTTTTAAAAGCTTAAGCGTGAGTCCTCTCGTTCCACTGAAAGCCAGAAACTGCTTGGGTGTGCTTGAGGGTCACGCTTGTCGCAGGGGTGGCGCTGACCATGCCTGACACCCGCCTTCCGTCTCTCCTAGGCACCCGCTTACCTTGGGATGAGCAGTGGCTGATAGAGTCGCTCTCTGACTCCACGATCTACATGGCCTATTACACCGTGGCTCATCTGTTACAGGGGGACAACCTGAGGGGCCAGGGAGAATCTCCCCTAGGCATCGGGTGAGGAGAGTGAATCGCGACGGTTTCTTCTTTAATTTGGTGTGCTCATCGCCCGGTTCTTTGCTCTGCGTTTAAACGCCGTCGTTAGAACGGAGCCTGCTGTTAGCCAAGTTACAGCAGATCTGGGGAAGGGAAATAAGGGAAGAGAAAGGAGTGTGGTGGCCAGAGGGAGGGGGAGTGTCCCTGGGAGCAGAGAACCACCTTTTATCCACACTCTGTGTGTGGGAGTCTTCAAAGTAAGAGGGAGGAGAGGCACCTGTACTGAAATCCCCCCGGAGAAGGCACTGTGACCCCTTGGCTGTGGTGGTTGTGCCCTGTCAGTGGCAGACGTCAGAGCTGAGATGGGACAACCCACCCGGAAGTGCAAAACCACTGCCAGTCTTGCCTTGGACTTGGGCCCTACTTCTACGTGTTTTATGGACTCTCCTGGAGTAGTGTACACACTGGAACTGACCTTACTCCATGCTATAACTAACCTGAAAACCACCTCCAAAGGGAAGATCCTTACAAACGGAAATAGTTCTGAAGGGCTTGGCGAGGTTTCCCTTTGGCTCAGACCTCTGATCAGAGAGGCTGCCTGCGCACTGCTCCTGCCTGGAAGCAAACTCTGAAGTGAGCTTCCTTAGCACTGAATTACAGATCAGGTGTAATTAGGTACATACAATTAGCCTGCTCTTTGAGAGTAGATAACATCTCTCTTAGTGTTAGCAAAGTGAGAGGGGATCTGTGGTGTGGTGCGTCGTGTCAGTCACCGGCCGGTTACAGCTGTCTTTGGCACCAAACGTGGGAGCGAAGTCACGGTGCGCACCGGTAATTCAAAGCACAGAACAGCAGCTACCGGGTCGAAACCAGCAGACTGGTGCGTGTAAGAGTGTTCCAGACCGGTGGTGTCAACCCCCGCTTGCGCTGGCTGTTGAACGTGTGCTGGGGGTACTCTGCACCCAGCGCGCTTCCTCTGCGTGGCACGGGCCAGAGCACCTCGGCTGGTGTTAACGAATGGAAAGCTGGATGGGAAAGGGTGCAGTCTGACATGTGTGCAGGTGGTACCTGCTGGACGCCGCTGGAATTCTGAGGAGGTGGGAATGGAAGTCTCTGCAGAAACAAGGATATCTTATTCAGCGCAGGCCAGTGCCTGCAGAGCTGTGGGTCTGAGCTGTGGGTCTGAGCTGCATCTCATCAGTATTTGCATTCAGAATTGTGGGTCTTACCTCTAGTAATTGTTAAAATGCGTCTTAACGTTAATTAAACATTAATTTTGAATGGATTAATTCCGTTCCAAGTGGAAAAAGGCTAATTTTTCCATGTAGGAGGATCCTTGAATTGTTCAGCCGCTCTCTTGTACTCCTGCTCTTTTACTTCTGTGGGAAGTAAAATAGCTTCATGACCCAGGGTAGGGGAGGGCAGGGAAACTTAGGAGCTGGTAATAGGCGTTCAGTTCTGGTCACAAGTGGTGCCGGGGAGGGCAGCATTTAGAAGAGAGATAATCAGGTCTCCAGGACACTCAAGATGATGCTTTAACTGTTATTCTGTAGGGGAGTTTTCATGCCTGACTGGGAAATCTGACGGGATGCTATAAGCAGGGCATGGCGTGACCCGTTGTGAGTTCTGAATTTGCTTCTGGTGTTGGCCTGGCTCGTCTGACCATAGCCAACATGCCTGCACGCTCCTTGCCCGCGTTTGCTGGGCTTATCATGCGGGGATGTGGTGCGGAGGGGTCAGCAGTTCTAAGGTGCCTCACTCAGAGCGCTGGGGGGGGTCAGAGAAGCCCTTATGGACCCCTCGGTGTGGGGCTGATCTTGCAGGGCGTATCAAATGACCAAAGACGTCTGGGATTACATCTTCTTCAAGGCGGCTCCATTTCCTAAAACCGAGATTCCAAAAGAAAAGTTGGACAAGCTAAAGGAGGAGTTTGAATTTTGGTACCCTGTGGATCTCAGAGTTTCCGGCAAGGATCTTGTCCCGAACCATCTGTCGTACTACCTCTATAATCACGTGGCCATGTGGTCGGAGCAGAGGTGAGCGGGGGTGGCACGGGTCGGGGGCTCGGGAGGTCAGCCCGGAGGGGTGGTAGTTCTGGTGCCTTCGCTGAGGGCGCTCTGGGGCGCACGGCGTTCAGCGTTAGGTTGGAAGCGCATGCCTTCGGACTGCTGCTGTTACAGCTGTCTGCTACAGGAGCTACTGAGATGGGAGGCTTTTCCCCCTTGCTTCCCCTGGTTTTTCTAGAATCCTTTAAAGATTTAAAGAGGTGAGATTCTGGCACGTAAAGCAGAGCTGGAATCCAGCTGATAGCATGACTTGTAGTTGGCTTGTTTGTTCCAGCCATGGGGGTTCTAGCCAGTAGCACGGTTGCCTTGGCAGTTTCCATCCGCTCCAGAGCAAGCCTAAGGATTTGTGTCCTAACTGAACGGGACCTTGGCTTGGTGCTTCCTTAGGGTGTGTGTAAAACAGCAGTGGGGTGTCTCAGGGTTTTCTCTCCCTCTGGGGGTGGAGTGAACACGGAGTAGCAGCATCTACAGCTGAATCCAGATGTGTAAGAGTGGAGAGCAAGTTTTAACTTAGCCTTCAGTGGCCTGCTTTAGAGAAGTCAAATGTCTCTGTAAATAGCTCCTGCTACGTGTTTTCGTGTGGAATCTGAGATCTGCTTCCCCACTGGTGGGAACACGTGGGACTCGGCTGTGTCAAGAGCTGCTGGGCAGTGCCAGTCACTGGCCCTTCAATTAAATGTAGCTGAACAGGGGGAAGTGGGGTAAATGAAGTGTAATTGTAGGTGCAGCACTCCCTGCTTTGCCTTCACCAGTGATCATCCCTAGCCCTTACACTGGGGTGCTTTCCATCCTCAAACACACTCCCTAAGACACCCCGTAGGAGGTTTTTGAAGGTTCCACTGAAGGTGCTCATCCCAAAGCAGGACATAGAATGTCTGTTCCGTGTTTTTTAAAGAGAAAACGTGTTTATCTTACCAAATGCTTTGTGTCTTGTCTTCAAACAGAGAAAAATGGCCAGTAGCTGTGAGAGCAAATGGACATCTCCTGCTTAATTCTGAAAAGGTATAGTGAGGGTTCGTGTCTGAGGGTGCTTTGTGGTTGTCAAAGTAGGCACTTGAAAAAATCTTTCTTGGAATTTAAGAGGAGGAAATAGCGAAAAATTAAGGTTCTTCACTGGTGCCCTCCAGTTGTTTATTCATCAGAGGTCAAGACCTACTTTTCGTCCTGTTCTGTCTGACGCTTCCCTGCTGCTTAGTAGTAACTTGTGCAAGTCTGAAGGCAACATTCAAGGGTCAGTTGAGTGCTTGTGTAGGCTGCTTTTACCGAGAGACCTCGTTCAGATCTCCCCATCGCTGTTGCCCTGATTTGTGAGACAATACTTCCTCGGTGCTTTGCCCAAACCCCTGCTGCATCTTGCTTATCCAGAAACAAAATGGATGTGGGAGAAAACGCTCTTCTGTTTCTTTCAGATGTCTAAATCCACAGGCAACTTTCTTACCCTGACTCAAGCTATTGACAAGTTCTCTGCAGATGGTAAGTGTGTTCTGACCCGCATCTGGTCTTCAGTTATGCCAAAATGACTGAAATTAGTGTTTTGCTTTCGAAGGAGCGGTGGGTTTACTGGAGTAATGGACTGCAGTAAATCCACCCCGTGCCACCTGTTCTTGTTGGAAAAGCTGAAAGGTTTTGTTTAGAAAGCTGGGATGCACGTTAGCACAACGCCTCTTTGGACCAAGAACTGCTCCTGGCACTGGGATCTCGCAGAGGGGCCTGTTTCGCTCTTCCAAATCCACTTCAGAGGTCAAAACACGGCCCGTACTGTAGATGCGCGCTGTGCATACACGCGCACCCGTGTTCCTGCCTGCTCTTGCTTTCGAGCGGTGGTTGTAGCAGTCTCCTGCCTCTTGGTGTCTGCTTTCCTTCCTGAGGAGGGCACTGTGCCGCTCTTGGATGAAGTGCATCCCTGGAGCCATCTCTCTAGTTGGCCAGGCAGTTTGTAAAGTCATTTTGCATTTTACTAACTCGCCGTGAAATATGGTTGCAGTTATTCGGAGTCCTGTGCCTCCTGCATCCCTGCCTGCCAGCCCTGTCAGCTGGTCCCGTTTCTTTCAGGCATGCGTTTAGCCTTGGCTGATGCTGGAGACACTGTCGAGGATGCCAACTTTGTGGAAGCCATGGCAGATGCTGGTATTCTTCGACTCTACACATGGGTGGAGTGGGTGAAGGAGATGATTGCAAACAGAGACAGTCTGAGAAGTGGTCCTGCCGACACCTTCAATGACAGAGTCTTCGCCAGGTACTGTACAAAGGCCAGTAGTGGAGTTTGGGCCAGTTCTCTTCTTGCAAGGAGCATCTCTGTAGTTACTTTTACAAATGAGTGAATTCCCTAAACCAGCACACATTGCAGAACAGGTTTTGTGATGGTGCTGCACTGGGGACACTGATAGTGGTGCTTTGTGGTGTTGCCGTTACGTGGGGCAGACAACGCGGTGTTGATGTTCTCACTTCCCCTCCCTCCTTAGTGAAATGAGTGCGGGTATAATGAAGACAGACCAAAATTATGAGAAGATGATGTTTAAGGAAGCTCTGAAAACTGGCTTCTTTGAGTTTCAGGTAGGAGGAATTGCTTTTTTAGGTGTAAGAAACTAACGCTTGCTATTTGGTACTTTGCGGATTTCTTTTGATCCTGATGTCTCTGATCCTTAATTATACAGCCTAATTGGAATCAGTGTTGTGCCAAGAAACCAGAGTCCTTTAATGGCACAAATGGGAAATTAGAAAGGTCTGCTTGGGTCATTTCTACGAATGTCCAGGGGAAGACGACTGTGCTGCTGCAGACAGTCCTGACACCCGAGCAAAAAGCTGCTTAAAAAAGGACCCTGCTGAAAGGAGTGTTGCCTTTCTTCAGCTCCTTTGTAATGAGGAGGAACTCCTAGAAATCCAGATACTACATCAACAGAAACGTTTGGAAGCAGGGTGCTTTCTCACATACTCCGTAAACCGTGTCTCCGGAGTGTCTGCTGAGCCATGCCTCTTCACTTCATGCATTACGGACTCCTTGATGTGGCTCCTTTTGTGATATTCAGGAGTATGATTACGTAGGCTGAGTTATATGTATAACGATAGATTGGGCTCATTGCTGCCTTCTCAGTGCTTGTTACTATCTGACGCAGGCTACTTGGGGTGCTAGTGCCCAATTCACAGCTGTGGAGGCTTTTGTCTTTTATGTCTCTGCCAATAACAGTTTTAAAAGTGCTGCATTAATGCAGAAAGCAAGTGGCCACCGCCAGGCTCGCACTCAGGGGCTGCAGGAACATAGAGTTCCGGAAATAACCCGCTCTTGAGTTCTAAGCTGCTTGCTTTCTGACGGCGCGTTAGGGCGGAGCATCGTGTGTGTCTTCGTCTGTGTTTCTCGGGAACAGTTGAGCGCATTGGTGACGGTTGCGTTGTCTGTGTTTCAGGCAGCAAAGGATAAATACCGTGAGCTGGCGATAGAAGGGATGCACAGAGAGCTGGTGTTTCGGTTTATCGAGGTTCAGACTCTGCTGTTGGCTCCTATCTGTCCCCACTTATGTGAGCACATCTGGGCACTGCTGGGAAAGGTACTCACATTTCAGTTCTGTCATCTCCTTCAGGCCTAAGCTTCCCCTGGTTTTCAGCCGGGCTCTGTGGATGCCTGTCGTATGCAGGTAGAAGAAACCTGTGTCTTACGTGGAGCCGTAATAGCTTATTGTCCATGGGACAGAGAACATACAGAGGTGGCCTCTTACTGTGATGACAAGTGCAACTTCATACAAGTCACCTTGGTTGTGTACTCACAGAGCTGAACTTACCCCAGATAATGCAATATTCCCACGCTTCTGTGTGAAACGTAGGGGCTTCTTAATTGCTTGTGCTCGTAGATGAAGTTACGTAGCTACATGGCAAGTGTCACTGTATGTGTAATCCTTAACGCACTTGCAAATAGATGCCTGTGGGCTGTGTACTTACTCCTTTACAACTTAGTCATAGCTCGTGCTCACTGGGGTAAATCTGTCTAAACTCCAGTTTCCAGTCAAGGTGCAATGGGTTGAAAACCCGCCAGGTACGGATGTGTGTTCATCTCTGTGCGTGTCACTTCTTCCTTTCTTCAAAGCCTGACTCGCTCATGAGAGCCTCCTGGCCGACAGCAGGTCCCGTGGATGAGGTGTTGATTCGCTCCTCTCAGTACCTCATGGAAGCAGCTCATGACCTCCGGCTGCGTCTCAAGAGCTACATGGCCCCTGTGAAAGGAAAGGTGACGTGTACCTGGGCATCTCGCTAAGCACGCATATTTGATCATTCCCTATTGCCTCAGGACTCCTTTCTAAATTTTTTTTTTCTTTGTTTCCTTAGAAAAGTAGTAAAGAACCTTCCCAGAAGCCTTCCCACTGCACCATCTACGTGGCGAAGAGCTACCCGCCTTGGCAGCACACCACCTTGTCGGTTCTGCGCAAGCACTACCAGGTTGGCATCCCTTCCTGTCTCCTTGGGCTGCTTACCTGCTTTTTTCTCTCTGTAAAAAGCTTATAAGCTGTAAGGTCTTAGCAAGTTATTTAAATATAGAATAAGATAGTTGAATTTTCTTTGGTTTTGCAACTGTCCAATGAATTTTGGTGCTTAGTGAAAATGTCCCAAGGAATGCCATTGATTTGACAGCACAGTTGTATTGGTTTTTGACAGTTGGAGTAAAAAGCAGACCATGGGATGCTGCTTTTCCCATTTGTAAGTCCATAGCTTTCAGAATCTTCTTCCCAAGCGCATTTCTGAGGCACCACTGTTGGGTGACAGATGAATGTGGCCTTACTCTGCACGTGAGCTTGGAAGTGGTGCTCTGGCCCTGGGACAGGTGGTACCGTTCAGTGATGTTACAAGGAGTGTGTTGAAATCGAGGACGTCAGTAGTAAGCGGAAGGAATAGGCTTTTCTGCAAGTGGAAGAACCTGTGCTTCTGACAGGGCAAGATTTTGGTGCCTGGATGAACCGTCCTCAGCTCGAACAAATCTGGATTGCAGCTGATGGATTGGAGAGTGACGACTTCTCCAGCTTGCTACATTGAGATAAACCCGTAATCCTTGTGTGACATCTGGTTTTGGGGTGTAAACTTGGGGCATTCTACGGGCTTTCTTCTGCATCAGTGTTAAAATCTGCTGCTTGGTCTGATGCACTAAATAGGGTTGTTGCAAATACCTAGATTTTGGATGTGAAACCCAAACAAGTGTTTCTTACCGATACCTGTGGTTTTTAATGGCTGTTCCTCAATGTTTAGGTCAGTGGAGGTCAGCTCCCAGATAACAAAGTAATTGCCAGTGAGCTGAACGCCTTGCCGGAGCTGAAGAAGTATATGAAGAAGGTTATGCCTTTTGTTGCCATGATTAAGGTAAGTTTTGAGGAGAGTTCTGGTGTAGAAAAAGCTTTCGTGGCTGAAGCACGTGGGACAAAGGCAGTGACAGTCTGTAACTTCGTGCTTGGCTGCTATTGTTCCCTTTACGTCCTCCCTGAACCTCATGCTAACTTTGGAGTTCAGTCTTTGTCCTGCCCCTCGCTCATTTGGCATCTTCATCTTTTTGTTCATAAGCGTCTCTGGCATCTCTGGAGGCAAGAGGTGACGAGGTCACTCTGCGACTGGCCCGGGTGAATCCTGGGCCCAGGCCCAGCCTGGGCTTGGTAGTCTGTGCACGTTGCAGGTGTTACAGTCTGTGCTTCAGCTGCCGGCGGGTTCCTCTGCGTTCGAAATGCATCGTCTGGCGTTTCCGGGCCTTCCTGCTGGAGTGAGGGTCAGGTGTTGCTCTGGAAGCATTCACCGTGTGGAAGCTCACAGCAAGGCTGGAGAGAACGCATTGCTCAGCAGTTGAGGGAGGGAAAAGGGACTGTTCTGAGCCCTGAATGGAATTATGAATTTTTTTGTATCATTCTTATCTTTTTCTCACTAATATTCTGATATTTCATTATTATTTTCCTGTCGTGCAAGCCTGTGAAAATCGTGGCTGGCCCTGTTTTAAAGACACCTTTTTGTGCTTGCTGCTGCAGGTGAAAACTCAGTACAGCGACTAGCAAGGTTCAGGGAGCAAAGAACAAGTGAGAGTTTAAATAAAGAAGTAGGATTTAAAACCTTTTTGACTTCTGCTCGCCTGTAGAAGTTGAGAGGGATTAGTAGTGGAAAGAATCCTTCTAAAAATGCTGCTCTTTCTCCTTAAACTTGAGCCTCATTTTTAAGTTGTGTGTAAGAATGTCTTTGCTTGTAAGCGCTGCATGGCGCAAATGGAGGTGCAGAAACGTGAGGTTTGTGATTTATGAAGGGAAGCAATTTGGTGTTGACAGAGGGAATCTTGCCTGTTCAGCTGACAAGGAAGCCAGGAAGGCACAACCGTGCTGAACCCAAGGCAGAGCTTCAGAGGAGGCAGCTGGCTCTGCCTGAGAGCGCCAGGAGGGGGCAGGTTCCATCCCCGAGAGGAAGTTCTGTTTTGGTTAAAAAAAACCACGTGTTTTTTATAGTGCCCTTTATACTTTGTCTCCTGTGAGTGTTGCTGCTGGCTTTCTGGACTAATGAGGCAACTTTTTTGGTAGCGTGTAGAGGAGCTGTTATTTCCCTGCCGAGGACTTGTTTCACAGCTGCGCTGAGCGTGTCAGCTGTGGCACGCTTGTCCTTTCCCCTAAGCTGGGTCACAGGGCTGGGTTCCTGCTGCGACAGACCTCTGCAACGCTGACGTGCCGCGTGAATTCCCAACCTGCGCATTGGGCAGGGGTTATAAATAACCGTGGGTGCCAAGCACCTTCTCCATTCTGTATTAAAACCAGGTTCTAGTTGCTCTTACTGCTCCCATTGGTGTCCCCAGCTCCCTGCAGAAGGAACCCTGTTCCAGGGTGGTTGTTGCTCCTGTGCCGGTGTCTTGTGCCAGCATGGAGCTCTCGAGTGCAGCAGCCTGTTTGCTGCCTGACCGATGTGCGCGCTTTGCCATTGTGAAGCGTCGCTTTACTGGCAGCGTTTACAGGGTTTTGAGCCTTTTTGCTTTTTTACCTCTGGCAGGAAAATCTGGAGAAGAATGGTTCACGTGTTCTGGATCTGGAACTGGAGTTTGACGAGCGTGCGGTGCTCATGGAGAACATCGTCTATCTGACAAATTCCCTGGAGGTTGGGATCCGCTTGGCATGTTTGTTGCGTGGGTGTTATCGGGATAGCTGAGGGAGCAGCCTGCCCTAGGGCCCCGGGCCTGGTTACGTTCACTCCTGGGCATGCGCTGCTCAAGCAGTAGTTCATCAGCGTTCTCCGTGACGATCCTGTGTTTAAACTTAGAATGACAGAATGGTTTGGGTTTGAAGGGACCTTAAAGATCATAGATCATAGGATCATAGAATGGTTTGGGTTGGAAGGGACCTTAAAGATCATCCAGTTCCAACCCCCCTGCCATGGGCAGGGACACCTTCCACTAGACCAGGTTGCTCCAAGCCTCAACCAGCCTGGCCTTGGACACTTCCAGGGATGGGGCATCCACAGCTTCTCTGGGCAACCTGTTCCAGTGCCTCCCCACCCTCTCCGTGAAGAACTTCTTCCTGGTATCCAATCTAAACCTCCCCACTTTCAATTTAAACCCGTTACCCCTGTTCCTGTCACTACAGGCCCTTGTAAAAAGTCCCCCCCAGCTTCCTTGTAGCCCCTTCAGGCACTGGAAGGTGCTATAAGGTCTCCCCGGAGCCTTCCCTTCTCCAGGCTGAACAAGCCCAACTCTCTCAGCCTGTCCCCATGGCAGAGGGGCTCCAGTCCTCGGAGCATCTTCGTGGCCTCCTCTGGACTCGCTCCAAGTGGTCAATATCCTTCTGATGTTGGGGCTCCACAGCTGGACGCAGCACTCCAGGTGGGGTCTCACCAGAGCAGAGCACAGGGGCAGAATCACTTCCCTTGACCTGCTGGCCACAGATGTCTCAAGGCATTACTAGCGAGAACGATTGGAGCCCTCAGCCCCGCGTGCCCGGATGCGTCCAGTGGCACGTTGGCTCAGCCCTCTCCAGGGGGCAGGTTCTGGGCGGGGGGTGTAGTAAACTGGGTGGCAGTGACGCTGCTTCACGCCAACTGAGTGTGGTCCAGCGGGCGGTGTGTTAGCGAGGGGACAGCTCAGGCAGGCTTGCATTAGAAACACCCCCAAAACAAACCATCAACACCCCTCTCTCCCCCAAAAAGCACCTCTTTCAGGAATTAGGAGGCACATATGCTGCGACGCTTCAGTGGGTGCCCTGTGCAGGAGGAACGAAACGGGGGGTGTGGGTTTGTCCCGCGTCCGAGCGAAGGCAAACGCGTCAAGGCCGCGAAACCGGCTGACCTGGGGGAACGTGGGGAAGCGTGAGACGGGCTGTGACACGTGCAGTTTAATAGGGCTGGGAGGTTCTGTCCCAGGGCAGAGCTGCCCCAGGTTTCTCTGGAAGCTGGAAGTGGCTGGGG
>NW_010272255.1:12579-16379 GCF_000690775.1 Eurypyga helias
CAGTGCCACGCGCTGTGGGCCCGTGTGTGAGCCGTGCGAGGAGGAGGTGCCTGTGTGGGTCGTGATGGGGCAGGGCAGGGGAAGTCGTCCCATGCCGCTCGGCTGTGCCCAGCCCCGCTCTGGGCTGTGTGTCAGTGTGGTACCCCCCCAGGTTAGAAGGCTTTGAGGACGTGTGGCTGTGGGGCAGAAGGACCACCAAGGTGGCTGGGGGACCCTGGAGAGTGTGACCTTTACTTCCTACCTTACTGGGGGCAGTTGTTGGACAGGCCTGGTAACTCCTGCTGTTCCCCCAAAACGATTAACTTCCCGTTTCTTTCTGTCCCCACCCTTTTGGTTTTTAACAGCTGGATCACATTGCAGTGGAGTTTGCCTCTGAAGCAGAAGATAAAATAAGAGAAGACTGCTGTCCTGGAAAACCTTTTTCTGTATTCAGAACGGAGGTAAGATCGGAAATTGGGATATTGGAATTCTGAAAACTTAATTAAAGAAGAAACACCCCCAGAACAAACCAGAACCACAGACAGAAGCAAATAGGGCATTTAAAAAACTCAGTCAGACGGGAACATTGGATTTCTTTGCCGTTGATCCAACACCCCCTCAAACCCAGGGACATCTGAAGCCAGTGGGGTTTTTCGTTTCCTCTGCGCAGAGCCCTGCACGCCACTGGCTGTGCCCCAGCTTTAGGGCTCCTCCCGTCTCCAGGGTCCAGTGATTCGATGGGAAGGTTGTTACAAGCAGGCGACCTGGGCATCGGCGTGTTTCCTTCAGCTTGTGCCTCGCCCCCGCCCTTTGCATAAGGTAGAGGAGTCCTGGCGAAACACAGGCCGGAACCTGAGAACTGGGAAGGCCTCGTGCACAAGCCTGGCTCCGCTGCTGCTCTGTGGGGGTTGCCGTGGGGCTCAGTGCACGTGTTCTAAGGTATCATGGGTTTCCGTGGCATCACAGAATGGTTGGGTTGCAAGGGGCCTTAAGGATCATCCAGTTCCAATTGTTTGCCAAATCCTGAAGTGATTTTTTTCAGTACTTCCTGTGCTTATCTGTTAGTTTGTAACGGGCTAACACGTGGCATCCCGTTGCTTAAAGGTAAAGCCTCTCAAAGTTTTCCTGCAGCTGTGTCGTGGCACCGTGGAGGACCGCATGCGATGCATGAGCTCGGTGGAACTGCGCAGGGGCGTCGTGCCACTGCGCTTCTAGCCCTGATGCTTTCCAACAGTAACAACAGGATGGATTTCCCAAAATTTGCCCTGAGCCCCTGTGTGTGCTGTGTTTGAAGAGGTGTGGGAGTGCCCCGGCAGTCGGTGTCTGAGTGTGCGCACCCTGCCTGTTTGGTGGTTGATGTTTGTTTGTTGGAGTTCCGCGTTTCCCCTGGGGCCTGGATCGCAGACACCGATTCCCGTTAACGTCTGCGTTCCCTCTCCCGCAGCCCAGCGTGTCCGTGTTTCTGGTGAACCCTCAGCCATCAAATGGCCACTTCTCCACAAAAATCGAGATCAGGCAAGGAGACAGCAGAGAGACAGTGATCAGGCGCCTCATGAAGATGGATAGAGGGATCAAAGGTAAGTTCCACCTGCTTGGAAAGACGTCTTGGGAGAACGCAGAGCAGCCTGATAAAGCTCCACGTTGGCCATTGTCAAAAGGAGCATCAGGCCGCTGGCTGGTTGTTGCGGCTTTCAGAGGAGCCGCAGCTGTGCTGCTGCTGGAGAAGGAGCAGCCAGGAGTCAAACAATCATGAGGCACCGTGAACCGGCGCCAGAAGCAGAGCTGGGCCTCCCTGCAGCCTCGGCAGCAGTGCCCGTGTCCCCGGCAGCCCGGGGTTGTGTCTGCCTGAGGGACGGGCGATGAGGGGTGCAGTGTTCGGGTGGCGGGAGCGTCCGGTGCCACAGACGCGTGTGCGTGTCCACCCCTCTGCCAGGTTTGAAAGAACGAAACAAGTGGGATTGAGCCGTGAGCCCTTCATCTGCATTTTCAGGGAGGTGTCACTGTTGGGCTGGTGCCCAGGCGTGGAGGCTGTCCCCGTAGCAAGGCTTAGCTTTTCCTTGGTCTGCTCAGCCGTGTTTTGTTCGTGTGCATTCCAACAGGGAATTGTTTAAAACGTCTCTCCCCTTCATCTTTCTCCCACTCCCTGAAATTCTTCCCTCAGAAAACGATGCCCGAGCTGCTCAGTGACAGCTGTCCCCAAACCGGATAAGGCAGGCTTAGTGCGCAGTGTGGGACTGGGAGTTGGCATTTCTGGGTGCTTTATCCCCATTCCCACTGGCAACTTGCTATGTAACCACTGAAGGACACCTTTGCTGGGGGTGTAAACCCGACCTTGGTGTTATTCCCAAGAGACTCTATTTCCTGGGAGCAGATATCTTGAAGGGCCAAGGGTGAAGCATAGTTTTGATTGCTTTGGCCGACGCTGTGGCTTGTGTGTAGATCCCCTGGCCTAACGAGCCCTTTCCCTTGCCGCAGATCTCTCGAAGGTGAAGCTGATGAGGTTTGATGATCCTGTGCTTGGGCCACGCCGTGTCCCGGTCCTCGGCAGAGAAGAAGCGGAGAAGACGCCCATTCCGGAGCAAGCCACCTTCCACATTGACCTGGAGGAGAAGCACGTCCGCATCTCTGAGAACGGCCTGACGAAGGACATCGGCGACACCATCGTGTACCTGGTGCGCTGAACTGCCCGGGTGCCTGGCAGCGGGGACGCTCCGAGGGAAACGTGTTCCGTAAAAAACGCCCGCCCAAACCAACTGGACTGTGCGTGCAAGTCCCCCCATGCCTTTAACTGTGGGTATAATAAAACGATTATCCGCTGACCCTTCGGCTTCTCTTTAGACGCAGCGGTTACTGGGGCTGCCAGCCTGGCGAATCGTCCTTCCCAGCCCTGGCCGGGGTTTGGGAAGCAGGGTACCACACTCGGAATTCTGCTCCCTCCTCAGCAGGCTGGGGTCTGGGTGGAGCAGCTGGTTGTGACTCTCCTGCCCGGGAGGGGCAAGTTCTGCGTTTCCCTTCTTGGAGACGCGGGTGACTGACGCCGTCGGGGCACTGGTACCGCACCAGCCGGTCGGGGGCAATTCCAGCTGGAAGAGCCCTTCGGCAGGAGTTGCCTACGGAGGTTTCCGTACTCTCTGCTCTCCGGGCAGAGCGCCTGGAGCAGCCAGCCTTCTCCTTTCTTGTCCTTTCACAGCAGCGTTCCCAATCTGTTTGAAGTGGAAAGGTTAAGGGTGCTCTTCAGGGATCTTAGGCTGGCGTGTTTGGGTATTTTCAGGCCGATCCCAGGCTGCCTTTGTCCCTTGTTTTGAACCAACAGGTACGGCTTCGGGACTCCTGCCTGCAGATTCCCGGGGTGGCTGGTGACAAACTGCTGCGCTTCGGCAGTGTCGCTGTTCTCGATGCTCCGTCGGGCTGAACGTTCGAATTTCCCCAGAATACCGCGCTGCAGGAGAAGGAGCGGGGCAGAGCCCGAGGCTGCTGCACCCCGAGTGCCAACGCTGCCGGCTGGGACCCGATTTCTGTCCCCCCCCATTATCCCTTCGGAAAGGCAGGCCCTGGTGTGGTGACAGAGACACAGCATGAGCTTTCCGTCACTCGTCTGCCCCGTCCCGCAGAGCAGACTCGTGCTGCTCCCTGAAGGGGTTTGCTGAGTGGGGGAGCTGATCCTGCGGTCCGAGGCTGGTCCTGGGTGCTGGGGATCGGCAGGTGGAAGCGTGGAGGCCAAGTGTTCCTGCTGCGGGGTCTTGGGAGAAAAGCTCTAGCCCTGACGGACCTCGAGCTGCTGGGGCAGCGGAGGGCACCCAGGGGTTCTGCGGCGGGCTGGG
>NW_010272255.1:16408-17149 GCF_000690775.1 Eurypyga helias
CCTGCGCCTCTGCCTTTGGACCGCCACAAAGAGCCGCTGAGGAGCGGGTGGGTTGGGAAGGTTTCCTTAACTTCCAGGTTTCTTAGTTCCAAGAAGCAGGATTACGGCCACCAACGTAACACGTTGGCGCAGCGGCAGCCGCGTAACCCGAGCAGGTAAAAAAGCCCATCGGAATGGCAGCGCTTAACCACTGCTTCCGTATTTGCTCGTGGCCCTGTGGGTTTTCTCCTCCAGCAGCTGGCCGGAGGGCCAAGGCTTCCCCACGGGTGCTTGGGAGAGCCGGTTTGTGACGTAAAAAAGCCCATCGGAATGTCAGCGCTTAACCACTGCTTCCGTATTTGCTCGTGGCCCTGTGGGTTTTCTCCTCCAGCAGCTGGCCGGAGGGCCAAGGCTTCCCCACGGGTGCTTGGGAGAGCCGGTTTGTGACGGCGTGCACGTGCCGCTCGTTCCCTGCCGCGCGGGGCGCTGAGACAGCGGCGACAGTCCGTCCCAGAGGGTTGGCCAAACCGGTGGTCAGGGCTTTGTTGGCTTCCAGGAGATGTCGCTTCTTCCCTGGCTGTGCTCATCCCCTCCCGCTACGAGCCGGCGACGGGATAAAGAGGATTTCCCACATTATTCATGGAATTGTGGCCTTCCTGCTTAGAAAGGGAACGTGTTTAACCGAGCTGCTTTCCGAAGCGCATCCGCGCGCAGCCCCGCACAGCAGGGTTATTCCTGCTCTTCCTGGCTCGGCTGCTCCCT
>NW_010272255.1:17161-18038 GCF_000690775.1 Eurypyga helias
CGGGCCCCTCAGCTTTCCCAGGAGAACGATCGGACGTTGGTCTCCAAAACTCCGAGGCATAGGTAACGTTCCCTGCAGCAGGGGGTCGGGGTGTTTGGGGAAGCCAGAGGAACAGCAGTGCTCCAGGACGGAGCCTGGCGCTGCGTGGGGCCGTTGGCACCAGGAACATCTGCTCCCGACAGACAGCGCTTTCCCTCTCTGCAGGTGGTTTCCAGCGTGGGAGAGAACCTCTCCGAGGCACTGCCGCCCGTCTCACGCGTCCAGGGGAGGCAGCGGGTTTGGATGGAGCTGTCTGTCCGCATCCAGCCGGGAGCCCGTCACCTCGGGAAGGAGTTGGCGGCTGACCGAGGCATCGGGAAACCCGTTCCTTCTCGTGCCTCGTCTGCAGGTTCTTGATGAATTTGTCTCCTTTTAAAAACAAACTCCCCACCCCATGAGTTCACTCCCCCCAGCACTAGGGAAGGGCCAGGCCTGCTTCTCACCCCCTCGGGGCTGGGCTCGGGGTTTCAGCAAGGGGAGCTCTGCGGGAGCAGCCTGCTGCCGTGCCAAAGCTGTGCTTCCCTGTCACCGGGTTCGGCTCCATCCCTCGCACTGGATGCTTCGTCCCCTGAGTGTGGGACGAGCGGCTGAGGAGCGGCCCGGACAGTTGGGGACCGGAGAGTGGCGGTGTCGCCCGTGCTGGGCCGCTCCCAGGCGTCGCTCCATGCCGGCTGGACGCCCTTGCTCCACTGACGGGATGGACGTCTCCAAGGTCCCGTCCGTTTGTGCTTTCCTGGGTAGCGCCGAGGGGTGGGACCCCTTTTCCCTCTGGTCTCAAGTAGGGAGCAGAGCTGGGAGCCCCGTCCTTGGTTACCAGCAGTCGGGGGGGGGGTACGAG
>NW_010272255.1:18145-20750 GCF_000690775.1 Eurypyga helias
TTCCCAGAGGGCGGGGGGGGTTTGGGAGCCAGGTGCGTACAGAAGCCCTGCCGCTGCTGGGCGAGTGCTCGCTGCTGCGTGCTGCCCTGGGAAACATCCCTGCGGTGAGACTCGGGCATCCTCCTGCTCAGAACTCAGCCCTAAGCAGTTTGTTAACCCTCCAGGCTTTGCTGGCAGAAGAGAGAATATTGACTCTGCGGCACCTGCCAAGTATCCAGAATCTATATTGGGTTTGAGGCAGAAACCGTTATTCTTCAGCAGCGATTCTGGCATCGGAAAGGTTGCCTGACCTCGGGGGAATTACGTCCTGCTGAGGTGGGGAGCTGCGGGAATCGTCATCCGAGAGCGGGAGATGCACGTGGGCTGCTGCGCCGGGGGGAGCTGCCGAGGACAGCCCCCCAGTCCTGTCACACGGGGGTCGGGAGACTAAGGAGAAAGTGATTCCACCAGCACCCAACTGAAACCTGCACCCGAGGGGCGGCCCATGGTGACGCGCTGCCAGATGCTGAAGCCTTTCTGGGGGTTGTAGTTTGCTCTGGGAGCACTCGTGCCTCGCCACGGAGGGATGGGGATGGAGACAAGCGTGGAGCTCTGGGAGATGCAGGAGGGGGATGGAGATGAGCATGGAGCTCAGGGAGATGCAGGAGGGGGATGGAGATGAACATGGAGCTCAGGGAGATGCAGGAGGACGAGGGAGATGAGTGTGGAACTCGGGGAGACGCAGGAGGGGGATGGAGATGAACGTGGAGCTCAGGGAGGTGCAGGAGAGGGATGGAGATGAACGTGGAGCTCGGGGAGATGCGGGAGGGGGATGGAGACAAACGTGGAGCTCGGGGAGACAGGAGCAAGCAAACCCTTGGAGGGGAACTGGTATAAAGCAAAGCAAGATGGTACCATTAACGCCATGAATTCCTTTCCTCCTCCACAAGGTCACTCCAAATACTGAGCGTGTGTGCGATTAAAACCAGACAGAATCTTCATGTTGCGTGTTCTTGTTCCTCTCTAGTGCATAGGAAGGTGCCGGGGAACCATGACGAGCCAGCCAGTGCTGCTGTCACCGCTGCTGTGGGGGCTGGACCCACTGCCATGACCCATTGCCGTGACCCACTCGCTCTGCAGCCGAAGGGTTCATAGCGCAGGGGAGTGCCAGGGCGCGTCGGGAAGGGCTGAGACTGGCAGCAGGACCAGGGCCCCGTCCTGGCCTCCTGGGACTCGCTTCCGACCACGTCGATGGGAGCAGAGCGCTGTGCTCCCCTCTGGGCCAGAGGTTTCAACGCCCTTCAGCGTCGTTGGAAGGTCTGTTTTAAATATTCTCAGTATATTTGCTTGTAGGCTCCTGCTGGGGGTGAAGAGCATCAAAACTAGGGAGCAGGAGCTCGAGCTCAGGCTGGCTGGCACTGAGCTCAAGCCACAGGACGGAGAGCAGAGCTGCTGTTCCCAGCCCTAGCGCCGGGGAACCCTCCTCTTCCTCACCAGTCGCTCCCCAGCTGGCGTAACAGCCACCCGAAAGAAGAAAGTGAAAATAAGCATTCCTGGGTTTCCATGCAAAAAGTTTTAATGGTAACACAGTAGCTTCCACGGGATGGAATTCCGCACGCCTCTGGCACCCACAGCTGTGCCCAGCCCCCTGATTCCCACTTGGTGACCCCCCCAAGGCCAGCGATTTCGGCCGTGCGTGCGTGCTGCGACTCCGCTCTGCCGCTCACGCGTCCAGTGTGGGAGCTGCTGCAGTCTGCTGGGCTCCAATTAATTAATCTACAGGCTGCGGCTCTGAACATCGGTGCTATAAACGAGTGAGCTTCTGAAAACTTAAAATGTATTTAAACCGTTGTTTTTCAGTTACAGGAATACAAAATAAATATCTTGAAGATTAATACAAAGCAGAAAATGAGTATATTTTCATTTATTGGCTTCTTTCTTCTCCCAAATAGTACGTTAAATTGAAAAATCCTGGTTAAAAAAGGAACTTCACATCATGGAAAAAATATTAAGCATCACTAAATTTGTACAAGTTCTCTGAGCAACAGACTGAATGTGCTTTATTTGTCCCTCCTACCCATCACCACATAAGGGGAGATTATACATCCTGCTGTTTCTAAACATACACGTGTGAAAACAGTGATTTTGTTTTCTCGTTGGCAGTGACACGGCTGCAGCGCTCGACGGTGCCGCTCTGGGCTCAGTGCAGACAGAGGACGACGTTCCCTGGCCTGTTCCGCAGGGCGTCCTGGGAATTTCCCTCCCGTTTGATCCCAATGGCCTCTGCGACGTATCCCAGCTGGAACGCTGTATGGACAGACCTTTCTCCCGCGTGCACTGGCCGGGAGGGCGCTGGGGCTCAGCACTTCTGACTCCTATGTTTTGGGGTCAATGTTTGCGTTCCCCTTCCCTAGAGCGAGGGACGGAGGAGGGTCGGGGTGGGGGTCACCCCTCCTGCCCCCCCAGGCAGGGCTGGGGGTGGGGGGCTCCTCGGGAAAGGCTGCGCTTTCTCTGGGATGTTTTTTCCTCAAGCTCATCCTGAATCCAGAGGAGATGCCTGGTGTTCTGACGGTTTTGGTTTGCTTCGGTGGCTTGTGGAAAATGAAAAGGGGTGAAGTCGGGAAGC
>NW_010272255.1:20836-21488 GCF_000690775.1 Eurypyga helias
GTCGGCTGTAGGAAATGGAAAAGGGAGAGGAGGGTTGTTGGAGAGGGAAAGAAACGGGTATCTGGTGTCCCGCACACTGTGGGCTTTCCCCAGCTTCCCAGCACTGCGGATCCAGGTTCTTGGAATTGTGTGGTCGTGGTTAAAAAAAAACCCCAAAATACCCCTGCTGCAGGCGGCACCGTTTGCAGTGGCACCTGCCCGGGCCTGACCCGAAACGCCCTGCGGGGCCGAAGCATCCCCTGGCGTGACGCCTGTTCTCCTCAGGTCCCCTTTATCCCGGAGCAGGGACCAATCCTGGAGGAATCCTGGGGAGCCCAGCCTGGCCACGGCTCTCGGCTCCTGGGAGTGCAGTCTGCTGGCGTCTGAAGTGGGAGCAGAATTCTCCCGGGGCTGTGCGTTGTCACCTCGCGCTTCCTCCGGGCGTGCGACGGGAGGGTCCCCCGGGGCCAGCGATCCGGCTGTCGGGTGGGCTGGGGTGTGTGAGGCGAGACGCTTCCGGCCGGGCAGGGAGGCATCCCCAGCGGGAAGGATGCGGAGAGGATTGGTCGATGTCACGTTTTCACACCTCGGCTGCCTCTGCCCATAGTTCCTCGGGAAGCACGGCTGCAGCCCCGGCTCCGGGGGGGTTACTGGCTTGGTGGGGCGACCCGGG
>NW_010272255.1:22169-25031 GCF_000690775.1 Eurypyga helias
GAGTGCTGGGGAGGGGAGACATCCCTGGGGGAGAGGGGTCTCCTGGGCAAAACAGGGTCCCAGTGCTGATGTCCAACCTCTCTTCCTGGGAAAGATGGGGCCGGAGAGAGTCAGAGGGATGGGAAGAGAGGAGGGAAGTTAAAACTATCTGTAAAATGAACAGAAGCCCGTGAAGGTCTCACCCACCGCCGTGTAAAGCCACCACCCTCCTGCCAGCGCGCGGTGCCTCCCTCCTCGCTGCTACCCCCTTGCAGAACGCCGCCGTCGGCCCGGGGATGGACGGGGCCGGAGCAGCTCCTCCTGAGAGGCGCAGCGTGCTCTGGTCGGCAGCGCGGAGCTGAGACGGAGCCCCCGGGGTTCGCCCAGGCTGCGGGAGCCCAGCGGGGGGGTTCTGCTCTCGGAGTAAAGGCGGGTGGGGAAAGTGTTCCAGAACTGATGTTTTCAGTCTGGTGCACTCCCAGATTTGCCCGCCGGCAGACTCAGCCCTCTTCCCTGGCACTGCTGTGCCCGGGGCGGCGATGGAGCTGCGGGCAGCTCTGACCGGGCGCTCGCCCTTCACCTGGGCTGGTAGAAGGGAAAGGGCTGAGTTGAGTGCTCTTCTTGGGCTGCTCCTTGGCCGCAGGATGCAGTCCACGTGCTTCCCACTGGGAGTTGCCGGCGAGGAGCGGAGACGAGGAGCGCTCTCAAACCCGCTGGCAGGTCTACGGGAACAAGATGCTTATCAGCTGTTGCTTTAAACCACATCCTGTTTCCAGTTCTCTCTCCCTACGTATTTTGAATATATTTAGGGCACTTATCACCATAGCATCAAAGCACTGAAATATCCTGCACGAGAAACTGCGAGATCGATCCCAAAATAGCTGCCTGCTCTTTTACCAAAGCACCGGTCCCGCTGTCCGCGCCGCCTTTCCCTGCCGGTGCCCGTGACCACGTGTGTGCATGAGCGTCAGCGCCGCCTCTGCCCCGGCACCCGAGGCTGTCGCTCGCTGCGTGAGGGGCCGAGTCTGGGGGAGATTTGGGGTGCTTTTTGGGGTATATTTGTCTTAAGCCTTCATTATCACGTAATGGGCTGAGGAGTTTTGCAGCTGTCCCCGCGTCCGTGGTGCCGCGAAACCTTATTGCTGTTTGCCTTGGTACGAGAGGATCAGAGGGTGGTTTTGTCCCGGGAAAGGTGACATCCTGAGCGGATAGCGTGAGCGGCATCTGACTGTTGTGAGCCCAGATGTGCAGAAAGACGTTATGGCTTATCAAGTCTTAAGGCAATGCTGAGCACCTCCGGCTTTTCCTGATGCTCTTGGTATCCCTGAAGCTTAGCGCATCCGGTACACCGGGACAGGGGATGCTGCTTCCCTCGTGCCTGGGCTTGGGTGGCAGGACCAAGGCGTGAGAAACGGAGCTGCAATCCCTGCTGTCTCTCGCTCTGAGCTTTTTGTTTTGCAGCCCCAAACTGAGCTTCACATCCTTCCTCGCCGCCTGGCCTCGCACGCCTGCCTCTCCTGGGACAGCCCCACGTGCGGGTTAAATTTACAGGGTGGCTCACTTCAACGTACATGTCTGAAGCCCCCGGTGAGTTACGGTTTGTTTTCTTTGTGCCCCTCACCTTCAAATGCCTCCGTGCACGCACTGGGCTCCCTCCCGAGCGGCAGCAGGGATTGATGAGCTCCCGGCTCCGGGCAGGCTCAGGCGTCGGGATCTTGCAGGGCAGAGCTGACTGCCGGTAAGGAGAGGAGACCCTTGATCGGAGCCATCGCAGCATCCCCGGCTCGTTGTCTCATTCCTGGCTCTCTGGGGATGCCAGGTTGGTGGGATCGGCCACAGCGGCCGTGCGTGCGCAGGGGTGGCCCAGCCCCGTCGCCCTGTGGCACATGCCTCGGCCAGGGCAGTCCCCTTAGGCCTTGGCTTTGTGACATGGGAGAAGGGGATGCTGGTTTGGGGGGCAGAAAAACGCAGGTGTTGCCCTTCGTTCCCTGCACGCTCCCGCCCTGCCAGGAGTTCAGCTGAGCTTCACGGTTCCCGCTTCTCCTTTGCCAACATTTCCATCGGTGCAGCTCCAGGACACAGCACCCAGCTCCGGCCACCCGTGCTGCCTCCTTCGGTGGCTCTCGTGGGGATCGGCTGTGAAACGCCGTAGGTGCTGTGTCAGCGGGTTGCAGGTTGGGCCGTTCCAAGCCTTCTGTCCTTGCAGCAGCACGCGGCAAGCGATCCCATCCGGAGCTGGGCGCGGGCAGGCAGCCCCTCTTTCCCCTCCGAGCGGAGTTACTCCTCGAGCTGGCCCCGGACGTACCTGTGCGGTTCTGTTTCTGCGTGTGCCGGGGAGAAGCGGGGGTGTTCTTGGACACAGCCAGCTGATGAGGTGTTCTAGGTCGGCTTTAAAGGGATGAGAGCAGGCTCCAGCAAAACCCGGCACGTCTTCTCCGAGGTGTTCAACTGCCTGAGGTGGGTTTGCTGAGCCTTGTTCGCCCTCGTATTTGCAGCTTCCACCGCCTTTTACACCTGGGCAAACGGCACGATTTCGGTTTGTCAGGGCTTTTCTGCAGGAGCTTAAATCCTGACGGGGAGCACAGGGTGCGGGATGTATCCGTGCCGTGGGTACAGGTGGCAATCCCTGCGGGCAGGCGCCAGCTTCCTGTTCACAAACAGAAATCGTCTGACAGAGTAGAAGAAGGGGGGCTGCAGGCTACTGATGGGATTTACCCCTTCCCTTCTCTCGGTCCCAGCAGAAAACGTCCTTCTGGGAAGCAGTGCTGGTGCCCCAGCGAGTTTCCAGTGGCCAACGGAATTAACTTCGTGGGTCCTGCACGCGATTGACCACGGATGGGATTTCACGGCGTCATGGACAGAGCACGGCTACCACTGTCGGGC
>NW_010272255.1:25043-25664 GCF_000690775.1 Eurypyga helias
GCGGGCAAGCCCAGGGGCCGAGGGGGGCACCCGCCGGTCTGTGAACCGGCCCTAGAACCCCAGCACGGAACCCCGGAGCCGCTGCACAGGGCCCCCACCCTGCCTGCTTTCCTCTGGATTCCCCGGAGCGTGCCTGAGGCAGGGGGTCTGCTGCACCCTGGAGCCAGCGCTGCCATGGCGGGGGGTGGTGTGCGGCACGGGGGGTGACGAACTCTGCTTTCTATTGCTTAGGCAATGTTTCACGCGTCTTAATGCGGGCTTAAACCCGTGAATTCCACTCTGGGTATCCGCACCGTAGGGGTGGGTGGTGGGAAGGAGTCGGTGCGAGCTCGTGGGCTGCGAGGAGGTAGGTGACGGGTGATTGGAGGAAGCCAAGGAGCGAGGAGAAGCGAGATGCAACGCCCTGTCTGCGGAGCCGGAGTGACTGCGGGAATGGCACGTCCCTTCCGTTGTCCCTTTCCTCTCCCAATCACCCCTTAAACTATGTTCTCTGTTAAAGCTCCTGGACTAAAACCAAACAGAAGGGCGAGCAACCAACCTAACAAAAAATCGGAGTGACCCCCCCCAGCAAGGCAACAGAACCGTCAGCGGGGAACTGGCTGGTTCTGATTTACGGTTTCT
>NW_010272255.1:25696-26019 GCF_000690775.1 Eurypyga helias
CCGTGGGCTTCCCTGCGGCACGGAGGAGATCAAAACAAGCTGAACTGGTACCTGCACGCACGCTTCCCCCTCCCACTCCTTCTCCAGCGCTCCCAGCCTCACGCGACATCGAAGAAGGGCGCTTTTGGGGATGCCACGAACGCGATCGATGTCCCCGTGGGGCTCCTCTGCGCAGCAGGGACCGGGACAGGACTCTCCGTGCAGGGAGAGATGCTGTCCCATCGCATCCCACTCCCTCGGGAGCCCACCCAGTTCTCTGCGTGTCCTGAGGGTGCCGGCGGTGTGGGCACATGGAGAATACCTGTCCCTCGCCGCGGGATGGG
>NW_010272256.1:0-249 GCF_000690775.1 Eurypyga helias
GGTCCCTCCTGGAGCGACGGTGGCCAAAAGGAACGTCATCCCTGGGCAGCCTGAGGATGGTTGGGATGGAGCCGGGCACGCCGGGGTGGCACGGATCCAGCAGTGCCACGTGCGGTGGGAAGCACCGTGCCAGAGCGGGGCTGCCCGTGCTCCGGGGAGGAGAAAACCCGCGGGGGACAACAAGCTACCGAGGCCGGCACGGGATCACCCATCCCTGGCCTTGTCTCAGGAATATTTTGTCCAAAAAAC
>NW_010272256.1:518-782 GCF_000690775.1 Eurypyga helias
GCCTGAGGAGAAACCAAGACAAAACATTTCACCCCGAAACGTGTGAAAGGAGAAGTTTGTCAGCACCAGCGGCATCACGCGGAGGCGATCCGGCTCTGGCTCCTCTGGATCCGTCCCTGCAGAGGGGTGGGTGGGGAGGGGGCAGGAGGAGCCCACCCAGGGACCCTGCTCCGTTTCACGTTGCCTCTCTCCACCCGGAGCCTCCAGCCTGGAAAGAAACCCCGCGTGGGGCTCAGGGCCGGGTGTTTCATCCCACGTGGAGGT
>NW_010272257.1:0-1100 GCF_000690775.1 Eurypyga helias
CATACATTTTTTTTTAATCTGTGCCAAAAATGTGTTTTCAGAGAAAAATCTTATTTTCATACTCAGACTTTGTATTGTCACTCATTTGTAAGTGCGCTTCATTTAAACACCCCCTCCCCCCCCCATGAGCTGTGGAAGTGTTATACACTTGTACAAAGACTTTCGACCCCCTGCCCCTCCCCCACGCCTGCCCTAACACTTATTAATTTATGGAACTGTTTGTTTTTTGGGTTTTTTTGTTGGGTTTTTTTTGTTTGTTGTTTTTTTTTCCTCAGCGCAGTTTTGTTTTGTGTGTCCATTGGATTACGAACTTTATTAAAAAATACAAAACACCTCGGATCTCGTCCCTCGGCCGCTCGGGATGTAGTCAGGGGGGGAAAGAGATTTGGGGGCTCCCCCAGGAGTCAGCACTGAGCTTTTCTTTAAAAACAAACACCAAAAATGCAGATTTTATCAGAGTAAATCAACTCCCGGTTTGTTCTTCCCTTTCATGTCGTAGATACTTGTTGAAAACCAGAATCTCAGGGTTTTCTCCCCGGTTCTCATTTTGATAAGTTGCCAACCACCTGCAGACCCAAACTCCCCAAATTTTGGTATTTGCCTTTTTTAACTGGATTTGTGTTTCTCGCTGTTTTTCCACCCGAAAGCAGGCGGGGCTCCAGTGCAGGAGGGAGCTGCTGGAAGCCTCAATTCCTCACCAGTGCTGGTGCCAGTGGGGTAAAATCAGAAGAATACGGTAAAAAAGGAAGTTTAGGGGAAAATGCAGGGGTCTGCCTCCCACCCCCAGGGGTCTGGGGGCGTCCTGCTGCCCTGTGCCACGGGCTGGAGGCAGAGGGGAGCCCCTTTTGGGTTAAAAACAGGGAATAAAGGTGCTGCTGGTGCCCCAGCATCAAGGTGGGGGGTGAGGGGACCCCCAGGCCCTGCTGCTGCAGATGGACAAGGGGGGGGGCTGAAGGGTCTGCTCCTGCCCGCGGGGCAGGGGGTGGGTGTGAAATGAAAGAACTCTGGGGCAGGAAGTCTGGTTTTAGGGGCGTTTGTGCTGGGGAACTGGAGGAGCTGGGAGGGGCTGTCTCTGTTGGGATGTGTCCCATCCGTGTGTC
>NW_010272258.1:0-249 GCF_000690775.1 Eurypyga helias
GCAGCCCGTCCCTGCAGCAGCCGCCCGTCTGCACGGGGCCCTCCATCCCGCACGCCGCGCTGTCAGCCGGCAGCCCGCTGTCTCCTAGACAGTGAAATATGGCCACAATTAGCCCGGATACAGTTCAATTATGATAAACAGCGTTTGCACCCTTTAAGCCGTGATTAAAAGGCCTCCTCCCGTTGATAGAGAGACCTAATTTCACATTATTATCGCTGTAGCTTGATTATAAAGCACTCCCTGGATTTA
>NW_010272258.1:432-746 GCF_000690775.1 Eurypyga helias
CAAGTGGGCAAAGTCACCCTTACGGTAACAGCTTGATAAATGGGCGGGCGGTAATGAAATGGAGACATCAAGGCGTGGGGCGAGGAAGAAAGAGTGGTAATCGGAACGAGTGGAGCTGTCCCGAAACGGAGGGGAGCGGGAAGAAGGATCGCCTCTGCGCCGTGTGCTGTCAAGGGAGAAATTACACATTTACTCTTGCTTTTTCTTAAGGAGACGGCCCTCATAGATCAAAACATGGATTTACAAGCCAATTTTCAACATGAAATATAGACACCAGGAATCAATTTAAGCCCAGCTTCTATTTTAGCAAACGG
>NW_010272259.1:0-243 GCF_000690775.1 Eurypyga helias
GGATGGGGAAAGGGGAGGAGCGAACCATTGCGGAGCGGGACGGGGAACCCGCCATGGCGGGAAGGGCGAGGGGAAACTGAGGCGGCGAGGGGAAAAACCCAGAAAACGGGGATCGGGAAAGGGTTGAGCTCTTGGAGAGCGGGTTCTCCATTTCCTAGTTCTATTTAGTCTGAGACAAGCACCTGAGCAGGTTATCTGACAGGTCCCCACAGACGCCATGTCCAAGGTGTCCCTGCCCATGGC
>NW_010272259.1:268-648 GCF_000690775.1 Eurypyga helias
CAGGGGGGTTGGAACTGGATGATCTTTAAGGTCCCTTCCAACCCAAACCGTTCTGTGATTCTATGATTCTATGATTCTATTCCATGCCAAGGAAATCACGAAAACCTGACGGAGTTGCACCAGAACAGCATCTCGTTTCCCACCCGGGTCGGTTGAAGGGCTGTGTGGGCCCAATGCTGGTGTTTTACTTCTCAACATTTCCTCCTTCCTACAGAATTTGGTTATTTAAAGCGCTGCTAAGAACATCTCACCCCGGGACAAATGGGTGGGTGGTTATTTGCTCCTTTTTGGCTGGCTCCGGTCTGCCTTTGGTCAGCGGTGGAGCTCCTCACTGCGCTTCATCCCATCTTGGCTGAAGGAATCATGGAATGGTTTGGGTT
>NW_010272260.1:0-250 GCF_000690775.1 Eurypyga helias
CACCCCAGCCCCCTGAAACCCCCCAACCATCACCAGAGTGCCAGCAGGAAGGGTTAATGCCGTCAGGACCCGAGTCAGGAACCTCCCCAGGTGCACCATCACTGTACGCCCCCCCCCCAAAACCAATTACAGGCGCTCTCACCTAATTAGTTTCTAATTATGGGCTTGTAGCGCATTCAACATAATTAGCATGTAAATTACACGGCGTGTTTATATTCAATAACCGCTCTCCCCCCTGGCTGGCAGCGGC
>NW_010272260.1:381-759 GCF_000690775.1 Eurypyga helias
AGGGAGCCCGGCCCGGCAGCGATAAATCCCATCTCCATCCCCGAGCGCTGCTATCCCATGCCAATCTCAAGCGTGCCCCGAATTTTAGGGATGCTCCTCCCTGATTTTTTTTTTTTCCCCTGGATTGAAATCCGGGATGCAGGTACCCGGCGGAGGGGAGGGATGGGGAGCGATGCTGGGAAAGGGGAGGGGGGCTGGATGCGTCCCCTCGCGTGTTTAAAGCATTTGTTGGTATTGGGGCTGATCAAAGAGCTGAGCGGGTCGCCCGATGAAAGCAGAATTGCTTATTTGTTTGAGCGTCACTCCGCTACCCCTTGATGGGTTATTTATGATGTAATTAAGCTAATTACATGTAATAAGAGAGTTTCCGTGGCCCCC
>NW_010272261.1:0-3597 GCF_000690775.1 Eurypyga helias
CCAACCCCCACGTCTTGAACATATACCATTCACCACCAATTGTGGAAGAGCTTTTAGTTTTTGCAGTGTAAGTCTTGGGATGCGTTGGATAAATTAACCAAACTAAAGACCAGTTTACTTGAAGTCACTGATTGATTTGGCCATGCTCTACAAACGCTTCGTTTTGGAAAATTAACTTGATAATTGAATGCTTCCATGCATGCAACCGACAGACCAATAGAAGCTTCTTCCAATTTTTTTTTTTTTTTTGTCTTTTTCATGTGAAATAAAGTTAGGATGCAGTAAATACAAACCTATGGTAGAGCCTCAGCATTTTCCAAGATATTTGATACAAACCTCCGAACTTCTTTGCATTTATATAGCGTGTAAAACATCTTGGAGAGAAATACATCTGTTAAATCGTTTCCTCTAAAACGAGTATTAATTCCTTGGGGAGCAAGAGGATGAACAACTGTGATCATTAGGAGGATTTTGAAAGGTGCTGAATCCTTTCAGACCCAGGCAGTTTCAAACTGATTTTCCTACCCGGCGGCAGTCACCCCACGCAGTGCACGGCCATGCCCATCTCAGGTACTGCAAAGAACTTCAGTGGCATTTTCTCCCCTTGGCAGCACTGAGAACAGTCAGATGCATTTAACCCACATCGCAGGTGTAAGCAAGGGCGAATTTTGGCCCTTATAAGTGCTTTGAACCCAATCACTGTGTGCTCCTGACACCATGTAACCAAAGATAGTCTTGCCACAGTGAGAACTGCAGGATTCTGGCCTTAAACGAGAAAATATAAATTATTTGTAAATCTCTCCATGTGATAGGAATATGGCCACTCATTTCCCTAAAAAGGCCTTAAAATTTCGCTTTTCTCAGCGAAATCAAAAGTCTTTTCAGCTGAATGTCAGGTTTTGCAAATACGGAGCTTGTCGGCAGAGTATCCACAAGGCTAAAAAAAAACCCCCCCCAAGCCAGCCTTTGTGTGATAACACACACGAACCCACCAGAGCCCTGCCGCGGGAATGCCCGACTGTGGGGAACTCTGATTTTTTTGTAGGATACTCACAATCGTACGAATACAAAAGGAAATCTGTCGCCCAAGGAAATCCACTCTTACTTTTCCATCCGCTGCTTAGAACTAATTAATGAGCACAAAGAAAAAAAAATCATGGCTGATTGATAGAAAAACATGTTTGTGACAGAGTTAATTCCCTCTAAACCCGCTAAAAGATCTTAGTTGATAATGGAAAGGCTAGAAGGTGATTTTAGTTGCTAGTAATAATCTCTGTCCTGCAGAACCCAGCAGTCTTGGAAGACGCGGGAGTGAAGTGATAGCAGGAACAAGAGCCTTAATCGAATCTGATTTTCATGAGCAAATGAGATTTACCTGCCAGAAGGTTAATTTGGAGCAGAACTGTCACCGCTGTTTTCTTCCACAATTTCTAAAGCATCAAGGATTGAGATAAACATTCCTGAGTCCGTTTTAAAGACACTTTGTATTTCAGGATATTCATGTGTTTCTAATGGAAGTAAGCAGCTTTACGAGCGGGTTTCGCAGGACATCTTAACTCTCTCCCTCCCACTGCGTGCTGGGGGGGATGAGATAATTACAAAATAAGAATTTGTAAAAACAAACGCAGAACGGGAAAAGTCCGAGAAGTTTTGTGAAGAGGTGAATGTTGCATTTCTCTCAGGTAGAAAAGGCGTCCCAAAAATCCTCAAGCGCACATTAGATACAGACCTACCTATTTCAGTTCAACCAAAATTTCAATCTGCCACCTCCTGTAAATAAGGTGTGCTCGAAAATAATATAATCGCTTTCACCCGAAGTGTGGGACAGGGGCTAATCTTTATGGAGGGAGGTCCGCTTCACTCTGTGGTATTTTTTTGTTTCATCTCTAGAAAACACGCTGGAGATATTTCATGTGATTAAAGTGAAAACGGGAATAATCCTGATCTCTGTCTCACGGAAAAGGTCTATTTTCTGTGTTGTGTTTTTGTGGGGTGGTTGGGTTGGTTTTTTTTTTTTTTTTTTTTTTTTTGGTGTGTGTGTATGCTTTATTTTACTCTTTTTTTTTTCTGTAATCTTTTCACAAGCTTATTTCCAAGAAGGGTGCGATAGCTTTCTGTTTATATCTGGCGGGTGAAAGCAAGAGAAGTCTGGCGTTACGTGTTGGTAGTCAGCAGAAAATATTTTACTTGAACTGTCGTGTAAATGCAGCGATGAAGAGGCTCTGTCAGCCGCAGGCTGCGTTAATGCAATGATAAAGTCCCCCCTCCAAGTTCAATTAATTTTGCCATGCAAACTGAGACGGATTTCTTCGCTACCAGCTCTGCTCGCTCGCACAAAGGGAGCCGAGAATGTTTTTATTTTACCCTTAGTAAATTCTGATAAACGAGGAGGCCAGGCTGGCTGTGCACATGTATACTGCAGTACTTCACCAGGTCGGTTACATCTTCCAGTTAAAAATGTTCTAGGATGAACGCGTAGTAGCAACAGATAACAAAGTGATACTCAAGTTAATCTTCCTTAATTTTGTTGGGCTTATCCTCCGATTTTCAGGATTTAGCTTTTTGAAAGTAAATTAATTACTCGCCTTATCTACCAGTAGGTCATAATTTTTGGAAAAAAAAATAAAATAAAGGCAGGGTACAGTGAGCTGCAGTGGCATATTCTCTCTATTTCTGCTGGGAGCTTATAATAATTGCTACCACATGATCACATGGTGTATTGTTGCAGCCTGATTACAATTAAACTTATCCCTCCACCTTTTTCATTAGGGGAAAAAAAAAAAAAAGTTCTTCCTGAGCTTCAGGCCCACTTTGTGCTGTTTTATTTCCCTTTGAAAAGCTGTCGGAGAGAAGCCGAAGTCGGTCTTTTCTTTACAATGAGAGAGAAAGCGTTTCCACAAAGCCCTTCTCACCATAACATTCCTGTAATAGCGTGACATTTACACAGCGTCCGACCAGGAGGGCTCAGGGGCTGGAGTGGATGCTGCTGCTCTCTGCAAGAGGCTGCAAGGTCTTTATTATTATTTTTTCCCCAAAAAAGCCGTACGTTCACCTAGGGAAACAACGCGTCTCGAAGTGCTGAAGACGCCAGTGTGTAGTATCTAGAGAAAGAAAGGGGAGAGAAAAAAAAAATCATACAGGAAACATTGGACATGTTTGCCTTTACTGGAAGACAGCTGTTTGAGTACATTCTCCAAGAGGGTTTTTCGGTTCCCTTTTCAGAAGTGGTTTTAGTGATTAAAACATTGACTTGATGGAGGCAGTTTATCTCTAATGTCTGAGTCTGTCTAACAGCTCTTTTTCTTCACTTTTCCAGCCCTTTCCTTAGATGAGACTGTACATACGAGGGCTTTAATCGCGGCTGTCTTAAGGAGTATCTTAAGAGATATGAGGACTCACCGCACTGGTGGAAGGGTGACCCTAGTACAAGTTACCTGAGTCTCGAGTGGAGATCTTCCTGGTGGAGTGGGAAAAAAACCCAAACCCCAAAGCCGCCTGATCTTGCAACCCACTGCAACTCTGCCAAAGCTGGTGGAGAGGGTGCGGGGAGTGGCCGCTGGAGAAGCCCCGGGAGTGCTCTCCATGCCCCGCGGGCTC
>NW_010272262.1:0-1241 GCF_000690775.1 Eurypyga helias
GCTGGGGCCTGTTCCCTCGCAGGCTTTCCCTTGCCGAAGGGTAAGGAGCTGACATGCCCGTGGCAGCCGTGCAGCGGGCAGTGCCAAACGCCAGGACTGCTGCAGCCCTTGGTGACCACAGCGGGGTCTCCGGGGGCATCTCTGATCCTGCCTATCCTCAGCTCCCATCTGTGTCCCCACACAGGAGAGTGGGCTAGCAGGACACTCCTCTCCAATGAGGACATGGCTGTGCAGAGCCCCGCTCCGGGAGGTCCTTGTCCCACTCCCACTGGGGGCATTGCAGCCCCTGCCAGCCCCTCTGCCAGGCGTTCCCGCTTGTTCCCGTTCTCCATCCCAGCGCTCCACAGCCCAGGCCACGGGCAGGCATGTCCTTCCGTGCTGTGCATGAGCTCTCCCCAGCTGCCAAGCACCTTGGCTCCCTGCAGTCCTGGCTTTGCCCTGGATCCAGTCCATCCCTCCTGAAGGATGGTGACCGGAGCAGGAGGGGCTGTTTGAGTCACCGGTTACTCCGGGTTTTTTCACCTTACGGGGTGTATTGCTCTTAGCCCGGCTGACGCGTGCGAGGCTGTCCCGCTCCAGCAGCGGGTCCCCAATCTGCCTTGCTGCTCCCCTGAGTGCAAGACCAGCCGCGCTGGATGGGGAGGAAGTGGCCTCCCCAGAGCTGTTTATAGAAGTGTTGGCGTCTGCTGATGGCGCTTTCTGCGGCACTTTACCAAAACAGAAGTGGAAACTGAGCTGGTCTTGGGGAGGCATCTGGCTCGTCTGCAAGGTCTGTGTCAGGAGCAGGACGAGAGCCACGCGGCGTGAGGAGCAGGCAGCGGCACCCGCAGGTCCCCACGCGGTGACAGGCTGGCTGTGCTCGTGTTTGGCAGAGAACGGGAGGAGCAGGATGTTCAGTGAAGCCTCTCGCGGGGCGGGCAGGATCGGCAGCGCAGCCCTGCAGGAAACGCAGCCGTCACGATGTGCTGGGTTGGGTGCTGGGCAGGATGTGACCCTTCCGCTTCCCCTGCAGGTGATGTTCTCCTTCGAAGCTGGCAGGCGTTGTGACTCCGGCCCAGGGAACTTCACCTTTGAGACCAAGCAGGGCAACGAGATCTTCCATCTGGTGGAAGCCTCCATCCGGGAGCAGAAAGCGCAGGAGGAAGAGAACCGGCAAAGCTGTGACTCGATGGATTCGGACAGCCCCAGCGTGGTGCTGATCCGCCAGGCGCTGGCCGACACCCTGAGTCTGGAGCTGCCCG
>NW_010272263.1:0-274 GCF_000690775.1 Eurypyga helias
GCTCCCCGTGTTTATTTTGCGCTTTAACGTGGTTTGCTGCCGGTGTCTGTGTTCTCGCCGCCGCTCCGAGCGTGGAGGCACCGGGTTGGGTGTCCCTCGTCTTGCCGCCCGCGTGTGCGACCATCCTCGCTGGTAGACAGCCCCGTCGCCGTGCCCCCCGCGCTTTGTGCTTACCGAGCCGTGGGGTTCCGCGCTCCTTCCGCAGCGACCAACGCCATTTCAGCAGCAGCCGACGCTCGGGTAGCGATGGTCTGTCGGACCCGGCTCCGGCGCC
>NW_010272263.1:284-9478 GCF_000690775.1 Eurypyga helias
GGCTGCGGGGGCAGCGTCGTCTCCTCCGGGCGTGCATCGTGCCTGGGGGCAAGGGATTAAAACCAAAAACCAAACCCAAAAAGAAAAGCTACCCAAACCTTGTAATTTTTTCTTCTCTGAAGTAAAACAGCAGCCGAAAATGCAGCGTGTTGGACAGCTCGGCTGCAGAGATGCTGTCTGCCCATCCTGCTGGTAATTGATGACTTCCTACTCGTATTGCGAGGTGTAGCCTTGCAGGAATTACCGTATCGGGTTTGGCTAGCGACGGAGGTCTGATTTAAACTCAGGAAAACATTGTGTTTCTGTGTAAGGGCAAAGTAATTTGGAAATGCCTTGCTTTATTTTACCTGACGCCTCTAGGAACAGTGTCCCTTCTGGCTGGGAACGGCTGAGTGAGCAAAAGGACGATTTGATCATCAGGAGCCTTCCAGTGCTGCCAGGGATAATGTTGGAGGGAAGGAGGGACTGGTGTAGTGCATGGTGTGGTCCCGTTAAAATGACGGCAAGTTTGGGGGTAGCGTGTGTGAAAGATTCACAGTAGGTACCCCCTCCCTGCGTCAGGGCTCTGCCACAGTTGGAGGTGGGTGCGTATGTTGCTCTTGTGCTAATAGAAAGGAAGAGATTGGTTTTAGCTGCCTTCTAAGCTATAGAGGGAAAAAAGAATTAAAAATGCAAATGATGAAGGGCTTTGGTTTTTACCTTTTATTGCTGTATGCTCGGTTTTCTACATCTTTACTGTGTATGTTTGGGTTTCATTTCGCTCGTACCTTTTAAGCATCTGGGGCGAGAGCCGTTAGCCCCTTACGCTGCTGGGAAACTGGCCCAGAGATTCTTCCCTGGGAACAAATGCTTTTTGCTGAACTGTTACGTTACGTAAGGTTGTATCTACGCGTCTGTTGATAGCGCTTTCTAGTATTTACGTACAGGTAGCAGTGCTCTGTGTGTCGATCGAGATGTAGGGATTGGTACAGTGACTTTGACTACGCTGCTTGCACCCAGGAAGAAAAATAAAGCAGTAGCGCGAGGGAGACTGTTGTATCTGACTGCAGGAGCAAGGTAGCGAATGGTTTATCCTTTACAGAAAGATTTGTGAACTCCCCGTTTATTAATAGAAAATTGAGTAGCTGTTTTTGAGAAGCATAACTCTTCGTGTAGTTGCAGTATGCAAATCTGTCGCTATAAAAGTAATTGTTAGCATGCGATTAGCATAAATTATAAAGTGAAGCTATTTCATAGTTATTGTGGTTTTGCCTTTTTTCCCCCATCTTACTAGACCAGGGAAATGTTAAATGTTAAAAGGGAATATAATATCATGGAAATAAGTCAAGCAAAATTCTTTGGCAAGTGGGTTTAATAACAGTGAGTTTAACGTGCAACCCTTTAATCTTGCATGTAATCTTGTGGGAGCTACCCATACCTGTAATGTGGTGCTGTGATGAAACGGTAATGCTTTTATTGTTTTCTGGCTCTGCTTGCAAAATAAAAAAGCAATAAAGTGGCATTATTCTTTTAAATATAGCATGTGTGCAAACTACTACGGTGATTCCTTTTATAGCATGTTAGTATTTGTTAGGATTTGTGTATCGGTGAAAGGTATCGAGCAAGGAAATACTGACTGGAAATATGTGGCCAGCACCACTGACCCTTTAACCTCAAATTGTCATATTCATTTCAAAATTTACAAAGTGTTAAAGCTACAGTAGTCTGGCTTACTAACCAGAGAAACTTTTGCTAATCATTTACTTCTTCAGTGAAACGGAACAAAACCATGCACAAATGCAATCACCCGTTGATGGGAATTCATTCATTCCTTAAGAGTGAGAGGGGGTTTACAAATCTTGGTTTTAAACAGATTCTGCTATTAGAAGTTCACAATTTTTTTTTTTTTATTATTGCAGGCTTTGTTTTGGGTGTGAATCAAAAAATGTTCTTGGCTGGAGAATTGCGGTTCTGAAATAGTTATAATCTACTGTGATTCTCTTAGTTTATGTTTAAATAGTATTTCTTCCCAGCACCGCTTGCTTTGTTGAAGGAGGGCTGTCTGCCTGCCCCGGAGAAGGCAGAGCTCTGTGGTGAGTCTGGTTTCTGTACTGGACTCGGGTTGGTGTAACGGTTCATGATTTCTAGCTCATTTTTCTGTCGCCTGTAGACAGTCTGTAGAGAGAGGTTAGGTACCACGGTTTCTTCTGAATCCTTTTATGGAACATATTTTCTAAAAGCTTCTTGGCAAATGATTTTCTTATCAGTGATGCCCAGGAAGCATAGCGGTGCTTAGTGTTCTGCGCTCAGAATGTCTCACGTGAGGGGAAGGCGCGGTCTGAAGCCAAGGTTTTACCGTTGCGTTGAACGTCCAGATGCTGAGCGCGACCTCGGGCTCGCAGAGGTGGGTTGCACGGAGTGTCCCTCTGGGCTTAGTGACCCACAGGGCTGTTGTCTGTACTGTTTCGTGCTCTACCACGAAGCACCGATCTGGTGCCGTTCTAGAAAATGGGTTAACGTTTGCACGCTCTGTCAGGCAAAAAACCCACGGTCAACCTGCACAAAAAAATCCAGGATTTTACTCTAAATGTAAAGCGTTTCGTAGATGATGTAAGGGCCAGTTTGCATACTTGTCGTCAGAGCAGACATCAAGTAGCACCTTGTTTATCCTGGCATACACCGCAGATTAAGAGGCTTGCTCATTAGAAATACCCTTTCTGTCTGAAATTGCTAACGTTTCTAGCACAGCAGTAGAAGAAATTATATTTACCCTAACTCTGGTTTTGCAGTAGTCAAAATGTCTGCTGCTGCTTCTGAATGTCTGTTTATCAAAACAGTATTTAACAAGCAATTGTTAAGGGCCGGTTTATTTAAATACTAATTAAGAGTTGTCTAATAACTATTTGGAGACAAAACGTTCTGAGGTAATAACGCTCTGTATTAAAACTTCAGACCCAGCTGGCAGCCAGTCTTGGTATGAATAATCCTTAGTCATAAAAGTAGTCTTGCTGAAATTAATTTGAGTTTTCCTGTGAGTAAGGGTTAATCATAGGACGGCGAGGGCTTGCATGGAGTATGATGATGTTTCCTCAGCTGCTGTGGTGGATCCAAAGGCACACGTCAGTCTGAAAATTGGGCTGAAGTTGCGTAACATTTGATACGCTGGAGCCTGAAAAAAAGTACAGCCAAGGGTGTCAGAAATGACCTAAAATTTGGAGTAGCTTTCACGTGGTGAACGATTAGATACTGTAGGAGTCTCCAGCCTGGAAAAGACATGATCACGTTCCTGGGCAGTAAGCCCTGTTTATTGGGGACTTCACAGGAGCTGGCGTGGATGCTGCGGTGACTACTTGCTTAACTGTGGTGTTACCTGCTGCCAGGAAGGTCTGGTCAGTAGGAATTGTGTCTTTGCCCCAGGTTACATTCAAGGGCAAATTTACGCCGCTGCTGGTCTCTGCTTGTTTGAGCTTGCACACAGGAACTGGAGTTGTGGCCTTTGATCCCGGAGTTCTGTTGCCGTTTTCAGAATGAAACTGAAAGGAGTCCGGGAAATCTGCCGTGGCATTTGAGTTAGTTTCTTAAAGGTATTCCCTGGCATCAGAAGGTGAAGAATGCAGATTACTGGCGTTGCATAATTGTCAGTAAAGGGCTTCGCAGTAAATGGTTGATTGCCCAACCCAATCCGTAAGTAGTAGTGAATTAACCAGTAGTTGCTCTGGCTTACTGTCTTACCCTAAATGCAGTGCTCCCAGCAGCAGGCTGTTATTTTGGCAGGTGGGGTGTTAACATCGCTGCGTGGTAGAGATCTTCCTTGTTTGGAATTTTATGTAGCTGTGAATTTACGTGTATATATATTTAAAAAATTGAATTAACCTTAAGTTTTTCAGAAGTATTTGATTCTTTAGGTGTCTTTATCCTGAATTTTATTAGGTAACAAGATAGAAGTAGAAAAATGACATTAGAAAGCTTGCTCACTTCCTGCTAATAAAAGATTATGTCAGGTCTTAAATCACTTCGGCAGTAGGCTTTTATTACGTCCCATCAAAGTATTCGACAGTTTAATGGGATCTGCTAGGATGTGAGTTTGAGGAAAATCGACCCAGATTTGCGAAGACATTGGGGTGGAGTGCCACTCAGTCAGCTTGCCCACCTTTGGGAGTGGAACTTATGAATCTGTGCTGGGTAACTAACCTTTTTTGACTATTGCACAGAGAAAATGGGGTGCGCAGGGGTGACGTTTGCAGTTCAGGACAAGGCATGCTGAAGAATTCCAAGCTAGCCACCAAGAGATACTTGACTGGGGTTTTCTTGCAATCCTGTTCATCTTCTGAATGTGCACACATACTGGGGCTGTGACTTCTTCTCCAGTGACTGCGTTCTGATTTTGGTGACGAGTCCTTTGGTGAGACAGCTATTGTGAACGTTAATGTGACACAGAAAATACTCAGATATGAGGCTGATCTATGAAGATATAGTTACCCAGTATTCTTTTTTTAAGAATCATAATTTTCACTTGCTGTAATACTGTTTGAAAATACATATTTCTGGATTTTTCCACGTAATTAGTGCAGTATTGACATCATAACCCCAGTTCTCAATCCCTCCCCGGTTCATTTGATATTGAATTTTATTCCCCCTTCTGTGAACACTTCCTCATGCGAAAGAGAGTAAAGAAGGAACTCTTCAACCCTGCATGTAGCCCTTTCTTCTATTATTTTCCTTCCTGACAGTGCAATTCCCTTGAAAAAATCCAAAGAGACTGAAATTCTTTAACTTCAGTGGAAAAAAGTTGTGTGTGAGAGACTTACTCCGTGTGTTCGCTTGATTCACTTTGGTCACTTGAAGGAGTTGTGATGGATTTTGTTTTCCTTTTTCGGTCTCTGAGGTCTCAAACATGGTATGCCTCAGTGTGCCCAGGGCTGGGTGGGTGTGTGCAGAGGCCTGTTTTTGAAATACCTAAAACGCACCAGTGTCAGTGGAAGGTTACGCTTTGTGGGAAGTTGAACAACTCGGCTTGTTGGAGGCTGCCTGGATGAGAGCACCTAACCCGTTTCCACTTCCGTGGTAACGATAGGCAATAGCTCCCACCATTCCTAATCCTCACTTTTCCATCCTCAGTTATGGTGTCGTCCTTTTGCTGGGGTTTGACCAACGGACCTCTGCTCAGATTGAGCGCTGCCACGAATTTTCGCTCTCATCCTGTGGCTGGAGCAGTGTTGCACCTTCTGTGTTCTTTCACTGCTGCCGCATCTCCTCAAAGTTACCGTGATGCCTCTTCCAAAGCCTTGAGCCCTACTTCTCTGCCTTTTAGTGTTCATTCAGTAAGTACTGAGTCCCGACTCCAGTGTAAACCAAATTATGAATTAGTCTGTTTTGGCTTTGTTCTAGCTGTTCCTTTGTCGCTGGTAACTGGAAGGTTACCAGTTGGTGTCCACAGACTGCACTGCTGCCCGACAAACCCCCTTCCTAAACTTGTCTTTGGGATCCTCCGGGCAACCTAATGACAGAATAGGGGGTTGGTCTTTTCAGACCGTTGCCTTTAAGGCTGACAAGTAGAGTTTTATATTCTTTCAAGTCTGTATTCATTTACTGTTCTGTGGGTGAGTAGTGCACTCCTTTGTGTAGAGTCTAGCACAGTGGCATTTGTGACTTGTTCGTGCCATAGTAACACAAATAATATGAAAAAAAATACCACTCTGACTAGATGTGAGCTCATTTTAGCGTTGTCTTGATGGTTTTAAAAGTACACGAGTGTTTTCAACAGAAGATCCCAGATCAAATCTGGAAGGTTTGTTTACATGGAGGATGTATTTACATGGGGGCATGCTTCTCCTCAGGCCAAACTGTAGTACCATTTTCGTTTTAAGCTCCAACTATTGCTTGAAAAGTAGGTCCCCTTTCCCTGGCTCCTCTGACATCAACTGGTAGTTTATCCCAGTCGATATTCTGCTCTAGCAGAGCTCAGAATACTACTCAGCCCGTGTGTAGGTTCCCTCCGCGCGCAGCTGGGAAGCAGAGGGACGAGAGGCCGGTGACAGGAAGGTGACGGCGTGCGTGGCTGTCCGCCGTGGCTGTGGGTAGTTCCGCAGTCCGGCGTTGGCGTGAGCGCTGCACTGTGAAACGGTAGCGATGTCCATACCTGAGCTGCTTTGGTAGTGTACAGAGAGTTTAGCTTTTCAGATCGGGAGGGTTCTTGGCCTTTCACTTAGTAAGGTGATGCCTGGTTTTTAGTACCTCACAAATGTAAAAAGGTTTAAACAGTCTCTCCTTTGGCTCGTGTTGGGAATTTTGATAAACTTTCCGAAGTCCTGACTCTCACTTCCTGCCTCAGTCTGTTAAAATACATTATTTCTCCTGCAATCACGTGTGCCTTAATTTGCCTCCCTGAGCAGACCTGCGATAGTGCAGGTGGAGACGTGACCTGAGCGTTCAGTGGTGGTCTCGCTTCTGCTTCCTTGCGATGGGAAATCTTAGCATGTGCTGCTGTTGTATCGTGTGCCCCCAGGCAACATTTAGCTTTATGTGACTAACACAGATGAGCTCCAACACACACAAAGACCTTGTGGTCCTACCAAGGAATGTATTTAGTCAGCCTGTGAAATTGGAGTGAAATGGACAGTCTTATACTACAAATTAATTTTATATGACACAGGTATTTCTGTATTGCTTCTCATTAGGCACTTACTCTGCTTTCTTTAGTCAGCCAGTGTTGCAGTCGTGTACTGTGCTATTTTTCTTTATGACAAGAATATTAGTTGCAGAGGAAAAGATGCGGGTTTTTCCCTCTTGCATTTTTCTCCATCCCCCTTCACTCTTCTTCTGTGCCTTGGTGACCTCAAGAGGATTCATAAGCTCACGTCTAAGCCTGGATCACGGAACTGACCAAGTGAAGAGCTTTTCCCCCTTCTCACTCCCTAGGCAGCTCTGTTTACCCCTTATTCCTCTCTCCCCACCAGGTTTTGGCAGCGGTATGGCTTGAAGTGAGATCAAAGTGGCTGTGTGACCACAGCCAGTGTCTTGGGAAGGAAATTTAAAGCTCATTCAGTGTAACTTCTAAATTCATGTTTTAGCCATAAAAGAGCCGTGCTGTGATCAGTGCCTTCTTGTTGCGTATTCTCAGAGCTCCATATTTGCCCATAAAATCCCTGATATTTTCTGAGAATACAGGATTGAAAACAAAATTCAGAGGAAAACTCTTCTGTACCTACTGACAAGGCTCTAGCAACCTTCTGTTTTTTGGTGGTGATGCATTCATAGCTAACGGCTAGGAGACGCAAAGTTTCAGAATGTGTTGTTTTGTTACAGTGCAACGCCATGACTTTTCTTCTTGTTTGAGTCTCCAGTTTACTCAAAGTGCCCAATCTAGTCCAAAATACCTACTGTCTCTGAGTGTCAGGTGTCTGGGAGTCTCACCTTACGTATGTCCACAGTATTACTCAATTTGTAGGTGGTTCTGGGTAAGTTATAAAATTCATTCCAGGAACACCTTGTAGTGACCATGTCAAGTGTTTTTATAAAACCGATTTTTTTTTTCCTGACTGAGTAGGTTAATTGGTTAAATTACTTTATTCTGAATTTGCTGGTTTTATTTTTAGCCCAATGTTTCTGCTTATTTAATTTTGTGTGTTAATAAATTTTTGACTTGAGCTCTCTGTGAATTTCCATAATCTCCTTCTGGCAGTTGGTGGATTCTTGTCTTTGCAGGAACTACAGTAAGAAAGCTGGCAAAATGAATCTACGTGACCAGTCATGTAGTGGATTTATTTACTTCTTTCTATATTAAGGAAGATTCGTATGAAAGAATTCTTGGGGGGGGGGGGGGTGTGTTTAAAGGGCTGAGGGGTTTTGGCAGGCTTCCTAACAATTGGAGCATTATTTGATGTCATCGGTCGAGACAGTGTTGATGTTACAGAGCCAGGGCTGTCTGATTGTATTTCTGCACTGTTCCCACCTTCCTAGCCTGGAGCCAGGAATCCGGGCCAGGGCCCCTCCGGGCGGGCAGGCAGCATCGTGGGCTTTGCAGGCCAGTGATGGACACCTGTGTAAAATGTTGCTGGGATTCACTAAGCAGTTCTGCTTCGATGTGGTATACAAAAATGTTCTAGTGCTGAGCCCTTAAATACAGTTTTTTGCATAAGGGCAGAAAAGGAACTGCATTCTTTAACTCAGTATGCCAGAGTTTACTCGGTTGTTACTTCCTTCAGCCCACCCCTTCTTTTTTTTTTTTCCTGCACATATGTCAGATCACTTGGTTTGGGAAACATCTGATAGTCCATTGTATGACTGATGTTTGACATTTCCTTCCTCCTTTAGTTAAAAAATAAATTTAAAGTTGGGGGAAGAGAGAAGGTTCCTTCATTTATTTGCAGATTTGCTTGTAATTTGGCTCTTGCTGGTGACGTGCCTTTTGTCATCCTTTTTTTCCACGTGTGGGAATGCTTTTCTCTAAGGGGATTTTTTTTTTTTAATTTGGAAAATGGGTGGTTACTTAGATCTAATTATGTCTTTTTGGAGGGCACTTGCAAACCTAATCATTCACCCTCTCAGAATGAGGAGAGACTCTTTGGCTAGCAAGTTGCACATTTGTTTGCTTTCTTTTGTGTGTTATCTGAAGCGTGCAGCGGTGGTTTTCATTTTGTTATCTGTTCTCAACCATCTACTCCGAAGTTAAAATAGAATTGATTGCCTTTTGTGAAGAAGCTGGCTGCAGTGAACTCCGAGGTGCTTTTAGTGTGCTCTGTAGAACAGTGTCTGTAACCTGACCTGCAGGGCAACTCACTGCCCAAACCTAGGGCTTGTTCACAGGGAAAGAATGTATCCCATTCCTTCTCTTTTCTTTTGGAGATGGAGTTTTGCTTCCAGGCATTACATGGCCTGCGCTGGTGTAGTACAGTTCTGACACGGTTGAACTTCCTTCCACTTCTTTCCTCTCTTCCCCATGAAAACACCCAAACCAAAGCAAACCCCACCATGTTTTGTTTTTAAATGCTTTTGTCTGTCTTGGCTTTATTGGGTCGGTGTGTTCTCCGGGTGTGTGGACAGCTCTCGCCTAGTAGATCCTCTGCAGCCCAGGTTCCTACCTGTTCAGTACCTGTTCTGTTGTTCAGATGGGCTTTTCGGTTTCCCTGCCTCGTGGGTGGGAGTGAGACCCCAGCCCCACGACTTTCCATTTCATGTGTCTGTACTGGTGCACAGACCATGAAGTGCCTGCCTGG
>NW_010272264.1:0-466 GCF_000690775.1 Eurypyga helias
CATCCAGCCTGAAAATGTAATGCCAGCGGTAGGAGTGGTGGAGGGCTCTGGCTGCGGGCGGCTCCGGCAGAAAGTGCTCGCTGGAGCTGGGGACGAGGTGAGAAGTGGGGTGGAGAGGAGGGCGAGCGGGTGCTGGCACCTCTCCCCCCCCCAGACACCCGGCTGGTCAGGGATGCCGAGGGGTAGCGGGCACCCGGTTGGGGTTGGGGGATGCTTTGGAAAGGGGGTTTAAGGGTTTGGGGTTTTTTGGGTTTTTTAGTGGTAAAAAATTTTTTCCCCTTTTTTTTTTTTTTTTTTTTACTGGAGGGGAGTTACAAATCCTATTAGGATGTGCTCTGCTTTTTTCCAGTGTATATCTCCAGGACTGGTGGAAACGGGATTTGCTTTTAAACTTCATGATAATGACCCTGAGAGAGCTGCTGCAACCTATGAGAGCATTCGGGTAGGAGATGGAGAAATGGCAACA
>NW_010272264.1:478-2772 GCF_000690775.1 Eurypyga helias
GAAGATGGAAAAGGAGGAGGCTGCTGCCTTCTTTATAGTTTTGATTTTTTTTCTCCCCTCTTCCAGCCTCCTAGGATCAGATTAACCCCCCCTCCTCTCCACGCACACACAACACGCCAGCCCCAACCATCCCAGCCCTCCACCCGGGAGATGCCGGAGTCGGCGTGGGGTGGGCTGCGGGTCTCAGCCGCCGGGATTTGAGCTGGGTGGGATGAGCTAGGTGGGCTCGCGTGGCTGCGGGGAAGGAAAACAAGAGGGAGGCAGCATTGGAGGGCGGGGGGAGCGAAGGGGGGAGCGGAGGCAAATGAACAAATCACACCTGCAGCTTTCTGCGCACTGAAACCAGCTGCAGCCCAGGCAGGGACCGGCAGGAAAAATACGGGCTCCCAGCATCGTGCATCTGTGGGGATTTAGGTGCACAGCGAGCTGATGGTAGCTCATCGCTGGGAGCGACTGCTTTTGGGGGGTTTATTTTAGGAAGGGGGTGGAAAGGGAGACGGTAACAAAGAGCGATCCTCGCCCGCACACCGCTTTTTCCAAGGGGTAAATGAAATCCGGCGCAAAGATGAGGATGGGGAGCTGGTCCCCTTGGGAAGGGAATCATGATGCTGCTCGCCGGAGAAGGTTTTGGTGGCCCTGGCACGCCCGGACACCCGTGTCCTGCCACATCCCACGTGGGCTGGCCAGGGGTCGCTGCCGTGCAGCTCCGTGGGTGCCGGCTCCAACCCGAAAGGGTGCAAACACCCACCCTTCCTCATCCCACGACTCCGCTGAGCCTCTCTCTAATTGAACTAAAGCTGTTCACCTTGATAACGCAGCACGGCAGCAAGTTGCCGAGCCATACGCGGGGGGCTGGAGAGCTATTTGATCTACTTCCAAGGTGCTGCCTTTCAATTCAACCCCTTGCTCTTGAAGGATGGATAACCAGGCCCTCTCTTTTCCCTGTTAATTACTCGAGATAGCAGGCATCAAGCTGCAAAACAGACCAAACCTCATAAGGGGACTCAGCATCTGCCAAAGCAGACTGCATCCTCTCCTCTCCCACATCCTCGTCCCCATCCCAGCCCCAGCCTGGCTGTTTATAGCTAATACACCCCAGCTCGCTCCCGGCCACCTCCGACTTCACACGTGCCTCTCTGCAGGACGGTAAACCGAGCCAGGACCTCACGGCTCTCAGGGGATTCGGTATTTATCCCCCATAAGCACTGATTCCTCCTGCCCTTCACCGGGAAGAGCTCCTCCACCATTCGGCAGCACGGGCTGCGACTGCTGCCCCAGCCAAGCCAAGGTGGGATGGACCCCACAGGCATCACCCCCAGCTCCTCCTCCGTGAATGGAGAAGACTAAAGGATTTGTTATTTTTACACTACAGTCCCATAAATTTAGTGATCTGGTCCATCTGGGTCATTTCACAGCTCTGGTTGTTTGAAATCTCCACCTCCAGGAGCCCTGTGGGTTCAGGAGAACCTCAGCCCCCTTTAAACCCTGACCTCACTGCTGCGAGGGGAAAGGTCGAACCCACCAGCCTCCCAGAGCCCCATATGCAAATTAAATCACCACCAAACGCTTTGTTTCTCAAACGCCGTGATTTTTTTCCAGCAGCTTCATCGTTCTGCAATTTACGGGTTTGCAAAGGCCGATTTCATGACTTCCCGGCACTTCCAAGGTGCCAGCATCCCCGTCCCCTCCATTTGCACCACCGCCGGCTGGGTGGGAGACCATCGCCTAGCACAGCAATTAACTCTGCTCGTTAAAGCCTCATAGAGGATGCTGCCACGCAGTTGTGCGGATGGGAAAGTTTCCATCACCTTGGGGAAATCCAGCTCCGGAGCATCCCCGTGCGTGGCACACAGCCCCCACCACGGGTGCGGAGACGGCCCTGTGCACCCCTACCCTTCACCGTCAACCTCTGCGGAGCATATCTCACCCCGAGCTACCCCAAACCCAGCACAACCGGCATCAAAAAGCCTCTTCCCACCTTCCCCACCACGAGGACAGGGCTCACCTTGCTGATCAGTCGGAGGCTTCCCTGGAAGTAACCCCACTCCAACCCCCCTGTCCCAGGGAGGGCTAAAAAATAATGACTCATTGCAATGTCATTTCTGGAGCTGCTAAAACAAAGGCGCTTCGGCTCCCTCAGTGTCTCGCCACTGCGACCTACAAAGATAAGGCAACCTCCTCGGCGCAGAGAAAAATGAGCTTTTCCCCACCAACCTCCCCTTCTGCCCGGCTCTGCCATGCTCCGCTGGCCCAGCGTCCCCGGGACCTCCCCGGAGACTACGCGGGATGCTCTG
>NW_010272264.1:2909-3258 GCF_000690775.1 Eurypyga helias
GCCGGCCGGCCCCGCCCCACCTCTCCTCAAGCTCCGTGCCCGGGCTCCGAGCGGATCCGATGGATTTTCATTTCCTAACTTTGCCCTTCGGGCTATTTCTAACGAGCTTCCTCGTGCTTAGGGAAAAAAAAAAAAATTCCTTCATCTCGCAGCGCGGTGTCGGAGCGGCAACGCTCGGGATGGTTGTGCCTGCGAGGGGGCTGGAAATTAATTTTATCGCAGTCACTTCAGGCAGGGGGTGACCACTGCACTGACCCCCTCGGACCGGCTCCTGCCTGGGACCCTGGGCACAGCCGGAACCCCTCTCCCACAGCAAACAGGCTATTTTTGGCCTTGATAAATGTATTTG
>NW_010272265.1:0-1533 GCF_000690775.1 Eurypyga helias
CCCAGGGCTGCTCTCCAGCCATTCTGCACCCACCCTGTACCTGTGCTTATGTAAAACTTCATGCGGGGATCCTGGGATGTGGATTTGCTGCTCTCAACCCATCTCAGGTTTTTGAAAGTCTTTTAACATCTGTTTATTACAGTTCAGGACCTGAAGGGTCTTGGTTACGAAAAAGGGAAACCGGTTGGTTTGGTGGGGGTGACGGAGCTCTCTGAAGCCCAGAAGAAGCAGCTGAAGGAGCAGCAGGAGGTAATGCCCTGCAGCGATTTCCAAATACATTTCTGTTCTGGCAGGGCGGCTGGGTTAGATGGGAAACAGAGATGGAGATGGCAAAGAGACTTTCCCAATGTCCCCCAGATAAATCTCTGGGATTTGTGCTGCCGAATCCTGCGGTGCTGCAGTCAGCAGAAGCACCAGGACTTGGGGAACAGGAATCAGAGCAGCCAACGGCCTAAGCTAAACCCCCAGATCTACGGGGTCTGTGGTGCCGCGGCGCTTTAGCGGGGGCGAGGGGATGCTTGGAAGCTTTGGGGCAGCGAGAGCGGAACCGGCTTTTGCCGGGACGTGAGGGTGATGTTTCAGCTGCCGGGGCTGGTCAGGGGGCAGCAGTCCTCGGCACCGACGTCACGGTGCTTCGGACGAAGGAGCCAGCCCGCAGTGCTCCCGTTAGAGCTGGGAAGCGAGGGGGTGGGATGGAGCGGCTGCCCGTTGGGGTTTGGGGCTGCTGTGGGCTGTGTTCTGGGGGGCTGCTGGTGCGGGGGCTGCTGCCTGCGAACTGGCCGTCTGACCGAGTGCTCTGTGCGTCTCCCCTCCTAGATGCAGCAGATGTACGACATGATCATGAAGCACAAACAGGCCATACAGGAGATGCAGATAATGTGGGAGAAGGCAATCCAGCAGCACGAACACGGCTACGACAGCGACGAAGAGGTGGACAGTGAGCTGGGAACGTGGGAGCACCAGCTTCGACGCATGGAGATGGACAAGACGCGAGGTGCGTGGGAGCCGCCGTCCCGCGTCCTCTGCGGTCGGGCGGAGTCCGGAGGGAGATGGCTGGGATCCCCTTGCTGGCGTGGGAATTGCCGGGGTCGCTTTCCACTGCTCTGTGCTGTGGCTTCGCTGCCCGTGAGCGGAGATGATAACCGCCCCTTGCTGCGAGGCTTTACGCTTCCCAGACCTTCCTAAACCCCAAGTCGAAGAAGGCGGCGTCAGCGCTGTTTTCTCTCCTCTGTGCCTTGGGCAGAGTGGGCTGAGCAGCTGACCCAGATGGGCAGAGGGAAACATTTCATCGGAGACTTCCTGCCCCCTGACGAGCTGGAGAAATTCATGGAGACATTCAAGGCATTGAAGGTGAGACAGCAGAGACCTCACGGGGGGGTGGCAATGGATCAAGAATCCCTGGAAGGGACCTCAAAGCCCCCCCAGTCCCACCCCCTGCCACGGGCAGGGACACCTTCCATAGCCCAGGTTGCTCCCCGCCTCATCCAGCCTGGCCTTGGACACTCCCAGGGATGGGGACTCCACAGCCTCTCT
>NW_010272265.1:1616-4544 GCF_000690775.1 Eurypyga helias
TTTGTCCTGTCTGCCTTTGGGAAACCAGTGCCTGGGGCTTGTTGGGCAGCTCTGAGGGGAGGATGTTGGGTGTGCTCAGCCCTGTTCAGAGCAGGGGCTGCCTCACAGCCTGCAGCTCCTCCTGCCTCTGCGCTGGGAGCTCGGATACGTCTGGAGGAGACGGGGTTGGGGTTCTGGCGCTTGGCAGGGCCGTGGCTCATTAGCGAGCAGACTGGTGGGCCGGTACTTGGGCATGAGCTGGAAGAGCAGACACGCCGCCCGACCTGCCCACCACTCGTCTGCTGTTCCGTTCGCGGTAAGTGGATGCTGATGCCAAGCAAGGAAAGTCTGGATTTCCATCCAAACGACTGCAGTAAAGGGAAAATGTGAAGCCTGCAAAAACCTTGCGCACAGCACCTCAGTACCTGCCAGCTCTTCCTAAACGGTAGAACTTCTCCGTGCTGGCACACCCCTCCTCATGTTTTCGTGTCACCAGCACGGGGTCTGACGTTCCCTGGAGTTCCTGGCTTAAATAAGAACTGGATCTGAAGCCTGATCCAGTGAGCAACTTGAAATTCAGGAGCTAAATGTTTCTCAGCTTAGTCTCGGTAGCTTTCCCCGCTTCTTGCCGATGACATTCGGGGCCGCGCGACGCTTTCTCGTTTACCCCTTTCCTTCTCAGTGGTGGGGCAGAACCGGGATCCCAAGAAATCCTGTAATTATTAATGGTTTGCCAGAGCCGTCCTAACTTTGAGTAGCTGAAGCAGGTTTTTTCCTCCTCTGACCCCCCCAAAAGGAGGTGTGTGTGGAAAATCACCCCCTCTACCTTTTGTGTCTCCGCAGGAAGGACGCGAGCCGGATTATTCGGAATACAAGGAGTTCAGACTGACTGTGGAAAACATAGGTTACCAAATGCTTATGAAGATGGGCTGGAAGGAAGGCGAGGGGCTTGGCTCGGAGGGACAGGGGATTAAAAACCCCGTGAGCAAGTAAGCAGAGCTCTACCGTCGGTTTAGCCCTTTCGTCTCGGGCTGGTAGCGGCAGCTCCTGCCCCGGCCCGCGGGAAGCAGCTGCAGCGAGCATGACTGGAATTCCTCGCTTGGACAGAGCGTGGAATCCTCACAGCGAAGGGGGAAAACGGTTCCTGCCTGTTTTGGGGTTCCCTCCCCCCACGGCCTGGGTATCACGGGCGGGAGGAGCGATCCCAGCCGAGAGCGTTTTGCGTCTCGTCTCCGTCGGCGCCGTCCGCTGTCCCCAGCTCTAAAACAAAGGTGCCACTTGCCTGCGCTTCACCTCTCCCGGGGCACGTGAGGGTTAAGTCGTGTCTTTCGCGACTTTTGAAGTGTTGAAGAACGTGCCTGTGGCAGCTGAAGCGCCGTCGGTGCCCGCTAGCTGGTCCCTGGTGTGCGGCGGATGGGAGGTGGTTATCCGTGTTGGGTTATCCCGACTGATGCAGGCACAGGCCTGTGTTTGGGAGATGTTTGGGTCCAGGTTGGGGCGCTTCGTGACCGTGCAACCGCCACCTCGTCGCTCTGTGGTGCAGAGGGTTTCTGATTTGATCACCCTTAACGGGTGTGTGTAGGGTTTCTGTATCTCTCAGAGCTCTACGAGGGTTCTCTCTGAAAACAGATGAGCACCTCTCTTTTCAGGTGGATCACCTGTTGGTGACGTGCCAAACTCCAAATACTGAGGCTGGGAAATACCTGAATTGTGTTTTTAGCGTTAGACCCTTGAGAGGAGGTGTCTCTGCAGGGCGCTCCTGCTCCTCTTCCGCAAGGAGATCTCTGGCGAGGGGCTTAGCGGTTCGGAGAGGCCCTGGGACACGCAGTCGCTGTGCGAACCACGAGGCTTGTGAACAGCAGGAGGGCAGGTTCCTTCCATCGCAGGGTTGTGATGGCTGCGTTGCCGTTCCGGCTGCTAAAGGTTAAGCAGAGATGTTGACGCCGGCGCTTCCGTCTGGCAGCGGCGAGCGTCACGGGTTGGGAAGGGCGGCGTGGAAGCGTGGCGGATGCAACGAGCTGCTCGGTGTCAGCTGTCGGTCCCGCTGCCGCGCTGTGAGCGTGCCCGGCCCTCGTCTTGTTCCCGGTGCAGGGGAAGCTGAGCTGTCACATCTGCTTCTTCCCTCTTTCCGAACAGGGGGACTACGACTGTGGATGGAGCTGGTTTCGGCATCGACCGTCCCGCCGAGCTGACCAAGGAGGATGATGAGTACGAGGCGTTCCGCAAACGAATGATGCTCGCCTACCGCTTCCGGCCAAATCCCTTGGTAAGATGGTGCTGGAACCAGGCCAGACGGAGCGACAAACCCGCTGGGGCTCCTGTGGTGTTGCTGGGGGGGTTGGGAGCGCTCCCAGTGCCGCTGGGAAACTCTCCTCTCGTGCCGCATGCGCTCACCGCCACCCAAATGTCCGTGGATGCGCCGTCCCTCCTCCTTTTTGGTACGAGCCCCTGGGTTACGTGTACCCGGGGCGTAGGGAGTACAGACTCTGCGCGCGACGGCAGCGCCCGGGTTGTCCGCCGATCGATGGCTTAGTCTGAATAACGCCCCTAAGCCTGCGTTTGCCTGCTGCCCTCAGCCTGCCGGCACACCGACGCGTGCCGCTTCCGAGCGGGAAGCTCGGGTGTCGGTCAGAAATGCCACGTTTCGGTGGCTTTTTCAGGTGATGAAGCTCTTTGTTGTGTGAAGACAGCAGTTCTGACTTTCTCTTGTTATTCCCCACAGAACAATCCGCGACGACCTTACTACTGAGAGTGTTGGGGGGGGACAGCGTATTTTCCAAACAATCGTGATCGGACTGTGAAATGTGACGGAAACCGCGATACCGTTCTCTCACCCGGTGACCTCGTACGAACTGGCTGAAGTCACGGCACCGCCTCGCCCGGCAGAAGGGCCTGCACGCCCGCTCGCTGCGCTCCCCAGCGTCGTGACAGCCGTGTCGGAACGAGGCC
>NW_010272266.1:0-5932 GCF_000690775.1 Eurypyga helias
TCATGTAAACAGAATATAATATATGGCAAGTTTACAAAAATGTTATGCAAATAAACCTGCAATTAATAACTGAACCTGTAATATAAAGAGTTGTGGAAATGAGCTTTGGCTCACACTTATTCCCATATTTCAAGGTGAAAATGATAAATACAATGGGTTTCTGCTGATTTGCAATCTAAAAGTCCTCAGCCCAGTCCTGAAGTTGCATTTCATCCTAATCTAATAATAAAAGCATTCCGTTTTGAAGCATACCTTGCAACTGTTGTGTGAGATGGTTGTTGAGTAGGGTAAATATAGCCTCCTCTCAAATGAAGTCCCAGTTTGTCTGCTGGCAGGTCCAGATTGGTCCACTGTTTTCTCATTGAGATTTTTTTCCCCTTATTGACAGGGATGTAAAGAGAATGGTTATTTTGCATTACTGGCTGCTGCAAATGTTTTCTTAACTCCTGAGTTTCATCCTAACGCTCCATTTTAGAAAAGGCTTAAGTTATGTAAATATCTATGTCCAATATGCACATAAACCTAAAACAGCCCATGTCAATATGATCTAATCAACAGCTCTCACTATTTAGCTTTAGCTCAGTCAATGCAGAGCAAGCCCTGTTGAGACTCTGACATGAACATGGGAATCTGATGTGAACAATGTCCTTTTTTTATTCATCAAGAAGATTTTTCACAGCAGCAGGAAACCTATTTGCAGAAACGACATTAGCAAATGATAATTGCAGACTCATGTATAATATCTATGGTCAAATATAGTCCTTGTCAAAGTTTCCATTAAATCTGTCCTCCCATCTCCTGCACTACATTCCACGCCTCTGTGTCCTTACCTGAGGTTTTGAAGGGTGCATGTATCCCTTCACCCGCTGCCTCACTATTTCCTTCCTGTGGGCTTTACTTTAGGTCTCTGTCACCAAAGCAGGGATGACAGTCATCTTTTGTCACATAGCCATTTAGAAAATCTCCCCATAGCATTCTCTGCGTTTACTTACCGTATCATACTCATACCATACTGCATCAGGAATATATGCTTGAATTACATTCACGCCCTGAAAGGCGAATAAAGAAACAACTTTCATATTTGAAGGCAACTTAGTCAAATAAACTAAAATTTCCAATAAAACTAAAGTTCACATTGGGAGAATCATTGATAATTCTCTCCTCTTGTTTTCTTTAATGCTATTTGCAATGATGTTAAGAGAGCAATCCAATTAAGATAATAATCCATGTATGATAACTCAGGAGACAACTGAATCATGGCCCTACAATGCAGCAGCTCATTGAATGCAACCCAAAGTCACAACATTCAAATCCAGTGGCTCAGATTATATGCACAAATATCTCAGTATCTTCTTTTATTTCACAGTTACTTGTATTGAAGTCTTTCAGATTCTTGCTTTAATTTTAAATATTTCACAAATGTTTTGTATTTCTCCATGGCATATATGTTACCAGCATTAACAATCATTATTTACAAGATTCTGATGTAGAATAAGCCACAATCTGTTTGTTTCCTTGTTGCATCACAGACAAGCTGAAATGCAGCAAGAGAGGCTGTTTCTGAAGGAGGTCCAGAGATTATTCAAAGTTGAGGTGAAACAGAATAGCAGACCAGATGACTTTAAATCCCTAGAAGAGTGGCAAATAGGAGTGGGATTTAATAGCACAAAGCACAAGATTTTCTATTTCGGCAGTGCAAAAAATATGCTGTGGGCTCTGTCCCTGGAAGCAATAAATGAAGGAAAAAAAGAATACAGAATCAAAACCTAGGTTTATTAGGAGTCCATCAACAGGCATAAGTCAGTCATGTACCCATGAAAAAGTAAATATAATCTAAGGATCTAGCAAAAACCACGATTGCACTGGAGATAGAGCTGTGTTAATGCTAATCTCTGCAATTGCTTAGAGTTTACAGGTCTGGTCAAGACAGAAGAGTTCAGACTAGAACAGGATAAGAGCAAATTTCCTCAGGGAAACAGCAGAGCCTTAAGAGGAGTGTAATGCATATATATTAGAGGATCTATAACCTTACAGCTCAATAACAGAATTCTCACAAGGCTGAACAGCAAAGGCTCTGAACTAGAAGGTGGTTTCTAATCACAGAAATAAAGAAGTGACAGGAATACTGTACCTTGGGAATTTTATGCTGCAGTCCCCTGCCAGAGAAAAGAGCTGGAGCCAGTGATTCAACGTGTCCCTGTGCCCCATGAGGTGGTTTGAGATAGATACCAAAACAGCCAAACCTACCGGGTCAAGTACAGGGGAAATAAGCAGCCCAGGACCCCAGAGGAACTGCCTGTCGATACTCCACGTTACTTCATCAGAGTAGAACCTGGGCAAGCAGGAAGGATATAGCAGTATCTGTTATTTTATGAACCATACCATCATGTGCAATCCTAATACTTCGCAGTACTGATTGTCTAGAATCGTGACTGAAGGGTGCCTCATAAAAATTGCATTTTTAATTTTTTTTTAATCTGAGGGAAACTGAAGATGAGGAGGTAAGATCTTACTGGTTTAGTTAGTATTCTCTACAGAAGTGTGAAAGTGTAGGGGTGTGTGTGTTCTTGACACAGCTTATTCAAGAATTTCCAGACAAGGAAACATATTCTAATATATTTATATATGATGGTGGAGAATAATTTGTTTAGCTGATAATAACAACTCGTAGCAACTCGTAAGAGTGACTGACAATAATATATGTGTATATGCAGAAATTACAGGTGGTTTCTGATTACTCTTCTCATGAATGGAGAAATTGTCTATATATATTCCAATGTGCATTTTCAGAGTACAGCAGTGTTTTGAAAGTCCTTAACAATATTTAATGTGCATAATTATTTTTAATGTATTCCTCATAAAATTATGACAAGAGTTGATGAATAAACTTACTCATGTAAAACTGGCCGTACAACTGTGTCTCCTTGAGTATGAGCTTTATAAAAGAGTGTATACAGGTAGGGCAGCAAAGTATAGCGAATGTTCAAGTAATGCTTGGAGGTTTTCACCAAGACGGAATCAGGACCAAACACAGCTGGATCCTGAGGCTGAAATGAAAAATCAGATTGTTATTTTTATCATGCAGAAAACACTCTGCCAAACATGTGAAAAGTGGCTGCTGTTTTAGAGAGGCAGAAATTCAGTGGTGCATGTCTGCAGGGTGTTTGCCTTCTGGGTAGTGTGACCTGAGGTCCTGCTCCACTGGGCTGAGTGTGTTTTGCACTGCACATCCCTCCTGGCCTGTCTGCAAGGAAGACACATCAGGGTCAGCCTGGGTTTCATCCTGGCAGTCAGTGCATGCTTAAAGGACTCCCAAGAGTCAGTCTGATGGGTCACACAGCAGTGAGTGCTTGCCCTTGGTGGCAGACACAACCAATATGATGAAACTGTTGCCAAATCAATGTAATTTCATGTGTATGCAATTAATCGTAATGAGGCTGAACATTTTGGATCTAGGATTTCATAACAAGAGCTTAAGGTTCTGCAATTTTCAACCTGGTCAGCTACATAATCAGTGACAGTAATGACCACTAGTGATACTATGGAAGGGAAGGTGGTAGTGTAACACAAAGCATTCTGTAAGACAAAGCACAACTTACTATGAACCCTTCACAGTTGTGATTCCTGGAAAATGGGTAAAATGCTCCTACTTGCATCCATCGTCTGCAAAGTTCTTCTGTGGTGTTGTCGAAGAAACCACAAATGTCTGCTCCAATCTTTAAGTTAAAACAAAGTGTTGGATGTTCAGTACACTGCACCTTTAATCTCTACACAAAACTTTTAGTTTTCAGAGATGCATTAATTCAACTTTAATTATTAGGTAGGGAACCAAGCCATTCAACACATTTGTACCTTTCTTATTCCAAATTCAGCTACGTGTTGTACAAAAAATTAAACAAATTACTAGCGAACACTGCCCATCTTTCTATTTTGTCCAAATCTTGACCTTCCTGTTTAATGCCAATATGCATACATTTGGAAGAAAGCACAAAAGTAATAAAAATTTAAATAATGGAATGGAATTTGGCTGTTTCCCTTATAAATGGATGTGATGCGTCTATTTCATACACTGAAGTGATAAGAAAACACCAAAGTGTTTCATATCAATTACTAGTTTTTAAAATTACTAGTAGTAACGGGTAGCTGGGGATATATAAGATAATGTTTGATAACCACATTTATCCACCATACACACACAACCACAATAATAAAAAATAAGTGGCCTAAACCAAAAACCAACAATTGGAAAAAAATGTCAAAACCGGATTCCTAAGGGGAGTTAATTTGGAGCTGAAAATGCAAGAGTGTTATCTACATAGCATTTGATTAGATAATCCATTATCACACAGCTAGAATTCCTGTTTATCCATATGATTTAAAGGATGTCACAAACTAATGACACACATAAGGAATTCCAAAGAGGTTGAAGTCCAGCATTCCAGGTATTGCCCATTTTAGGTGATCCCACGTTGCTGCATTATCTCCCAGCCAGTGTCCTGTGTGTTTTCCTGATCCCATAAAAGTAGACCTTGAAATAAGGAAGCTTCGTTTTCCAGGAAACAGTGTTTTGATGGCTCTTAAAAGGAAACGAGACTGGAATTATGGAAAGGAAAAAGCTGACTAAGACATCAATAGTTTTATGTAAGGCAGATTTACACTGACTAATTTACAATAATTATTCATCCCACGGATGTGGACTCCTTTGCAGTTAACCAGGTGTCTTTTAGCAAAGTTCAAGATATTAATTTTACAAAATCATTTTATGCACCTTTCACAGCAAAAGTGTGGTGTTTACTCCCAACTTTAGTTGGTAGATTTTGTCTCAGCTGCATTGACTTAAATATTTTCCAGTATTTTCCAGGAATTGGGTTCTTTTACCAGTGAAATCTGTTGCTGTTTTGGAAAGTGTAGGACATGCACTGTTCTGAAACTTTTGTGTAAAGATTTTAAGACAAATTTCTTACTGTTGTGTTGATATGGCCATGGAATATCCATAAAGACTGTGGACATCATAATGCTTTCCCCACTTCTGTACTGCATCCATACAAAGTGTCTTGGTAAACATGACCCTATCCAGAATACCTTCAATAAAGGAATACACATAGCACTTTAAAAGTACATTTTGATTATAAATATTTCCAGTCCTAATGCACATTCATGACGTTCAATCCTTTTTCATCTTTAATTTACACTAAGGCCAATATTACTACTACAGAATCAAAATGCTTCTCTTGGCTTGCTGGTTTGATTCGTCTTTGCTCTGTGATCTTTTCAGCTCTTGAGCCATGCACCCGTGCAAGGAGTAACTGTGTAGGTACCCTAAATTTCTGAACCATTTTCTGTCAACACATTAGCAATGGCTACTTCAGTGTACAGCTAAATATAAATTATGAAGTCCAGTTAAGTTCTGCATACATCTTCAAAACTCCTGATAGTGAAAGAAGTTCATTATATTATCAGACATAATTAAGACAATGACAATATTCAGTAAAAATTTGTAAAGGGAAAAAAGACAGTTATATAAACCACACCTTCGATGAGAGCCAAAGTACACCAGTATCTTCTGTCAACAGCAATGTTCAACCCCACCCATAAGAATACACTAAAATCACTCTGCATTCTTGTCGCCAGTTGCACAGTAGTTCATAAACATTTTGCTTTCTAGTTAAAGTAGATAGACTTACTGGGAGTGAAAGGAGGATAATTTAAGTCATTCTGTGCACAACCGGTTTTTGAGCCTTTAATGAAGTTGGATACTTCATTCATATCCTGAAAAGATAAGATGCAGAATGTAATAAAGTTCCCTCAAGTATGCTTTGCTAACGAAGTCTTGTGTTCTCGTCTCTTTTCCTGTAAGAAAAATTTAGTCAGAAATAGTACCATACAATTAGGCAAGAATACTGTAACTCAGATATTGATACTAGCTGGTGCA
>NW_010272266.1:5963-10986 GCF_000690775.1 Eurypyga helias
GGTCTCAGTGGTGGGCAGGATTCTATATGTAGGTGAGCATCGTGTCACAAGAGCTACATCTTATCTCTCCACAGGAAGATATTTCAAGAGGTGTCCATGTGTACCCTGTCCCTACCTGTGCCAACACCACACATCTGTCAGGGGAAGGTCTTTGATGTGGAGCACATGTTTGGAAAGGAATGCAGAACCAGCAAATGCACATTGTTACTTTCTGTTAAAATACACAGGGTGACCAGATATTTTTAAACATTTCCTTTATAATTCTTCAAATTTTGCTGTCTCCTCCCATGAATATTTTACTTGTCAGTGCTGTAAGTGCATTTCTATCTGCATCCCTGAACATGCTTCAGGAAAACATGCAGGGAAAAAGAGGACAAATTAATCATGGAAGCACTGTAGTCTAGTGACTAGTTTGCTTCATTCAAATTATTTGCTCTCTGTAAGAGAGCTGTGCAGTCTTACACTTCGTAGCTTGACTTGATGGAACCAGAGTCAGCAAAAATAAGTGAGAAAAACTCATTCTATCACACAGCAGCTGAAAAATTGTATTTTGCCATAGAGGATAAATTAAAATTGTTACAGCTTTTTAAAATGCATGGCAAACTATTCTGTAGGTTCTTGCTTTCTTTTGAACTATTTAGTTATAATTTAAGTAAAAGGAAGTAGGGAAAACACAAAAATAATAAAGAGAAGGCAGTGCTAAGACAGGGATTGAGAATTTTAAGTACAGATTTTCTTAAGGCACCCACTTTTAGAAGCTTTATTATGGGATATTCCTGTAAAAAACTAAACTGATCAGTCAAAATTGTTCTTAAACTCATCAGATTTGCATGAACTGTACCAAAACTCCACTGTGCCAGACTGCATTTTAGTCCTTTTGTGGGAGAACCGGTCCAGGGAGCCTGATTTTTCCAAATCTTTATGTGGAATAGCAATTGTAGATTCACTAACTGGAAATGCCGTGAGCTACCTGGAGCATAGATAAATGGATTATTTAGGTCCTGTATTCAGGACCAGGTTAGGACACTCACTGAGTGGGTATGCAGGTCTCAATACAGCCACACTGAATTCAGCAGTGTGCTAGCATTTGCCGTTAGCAATGGTTCGTCAACTGAAGCATTTTAAAGTGTCACCTACCATCCAAAGAGCAGCACACTGATCACTTAAATGCCATCATTAATGATTCAAATTAAAATTTAAAATTCAAATTTGAATTGCAACAGTTTATAATTTTATAAAATTATAAATTCAACACCAGCAGACATACACATCCTGCACTGATTTCAGGTTAGTAAACATTCCTTTCAAGTTCAATGTAAATTAACTAACTTCATTAAACATTTATCCTTGCTTATTTTTAAAAATGAAAGTAAAAGTTCTGAATTACTTACAATCCAGATCCCATCATATGGCACTACGTTATGAAACACTTTACATTCTTCCACCCACCAGCTAGTGCAGTCTGGGTTGGTGAAGTCTGGGAACACAGTTTCCCCTGGCCATACCTGCAGTATTAAAAGGGAAATAGTTAATTAAACTTTTAATGATATTAAAAAGGGTTCACAACAGCCCAGTTTGGAAGGGACCTTGAAAGATCATCTGCTCTCATCTGCCTTCGTTGCTGCAGTAGCAAGCTGCTGATTCACGTGGAGCTTGTTGCCCACCAAGACCCCCATAGGTAGCCATGGAAGGCAGGAGTTAACATGGTGCTCTGACGAAGCAAACAAACTAGACAAACGGCTAGAGTAATGATAGCTTGCATGCAGAAAAAAGGCAGAAAGAGTATGTGCTGCTTAACATTTCAACAGCTTTTCTTTTCAGTCATACAAGGAACAATACAGAACAGAAAAATCTCAGTTGAGGTAAAAATTATAAATTGAAAAGATAATTTGGGAGGTGGCTCTTGAGTCAACACTGAGAAATAAATAGGAGCTGACTGATGAATTGTTGCTTGAACCTTCAAATTAACTTAGTTTTCCTTTTTGTTTAATGTAAAAAATTGAAAAAAAAAAAAAAACCAAACAAAAAAAACCCCCAAACCAAAATGTTGAGAAGTATAGCCCTAAGTTAGACCTTATAAACTTAGTTCTCACTGGCAGGTAATTTTACTGAAAGAGGCAACTATGTAAATGAGAGTTTAAAAGGAGCCCCTTGACCTAAATTAAACCATAACAGTGACAACAGACCAAGTTCAAGTTCATAAAAACATGATTACCTCCCCAACTAATGCTGTTACTCCATCTGATTCATTAACCCAGACTTTTTGGTTCTGTCCTCTGACATAGCTTCCATATGGACTACCATCAACCAGATTTTGTATGCTAATAGCAGGATCCTAAAAAAAAAAAAAAAGGAAAAAATTAATAAGAAATCAGCCAATTATTATAGAAAACTAGAATATTAGACAGTAAGTGTACTAATTGAATAGAATAGGCAAAGTATAATAATAAACAGTTATAGTATTTACAAGGGAAAAAGAAATAGTTAATTGCTTACCAATATTATAACATATTTTTGTCCATAGTCATGCATATAAGCTGCAAAATTAGGGAGATCTTGAAACTTCACTTTGTCATAAGTAAAATCTTTCTTTTCCTCCATATAGTCAATATCAGTGATCTGAACATCCTGAAAGAGGCATTCAGCTTTAACATGAGAAGTGATATATGAAGATATTTTATATTAGTCCAACACAATTTCTCTGAGAATTCCCCTTCGTCCTATAGTGAATATACTGCTGGGACTTCACTGCAGCCTGGCAGAAAGTGTGCCATCAGAACCACTTGCAAACAATGTGCATCTCATCTCACACTTACAGCCCTAATTAATAGTATTAACACATCTTTTGCGCATTTAACATTAACAAAATTTAAATGAATGTGTATGTTGCCATCTTTTCTAATAGCCCCTGGACATGTGGCTATTTCATTGCAGTTGCCTGATTTCAAGATCTATCCCCTTTAATCCAAACATTTATTCCTCAGCTCCTATCTTAACATTAAGGTGGGTTTATTCTGTTTAAGCCATCTGGCTAATGCAATCTGAAATCTAATTTTAAAAGTTAATTGTACTTTACTTTTGGCTGTCAATGAAGACTAACATATGGTTCCATAATTGTTCATAAGAAAATTAAAAAAAAAGTAAAAATCATGGATTAGGTAGTGGGATATCATTGGAATGCATAACAGAAGAAGTATTACAATAAAGTGCTCAAATATAACTTACTGTAATTAAGCCCCACCATGTCCTGAATTCTGATAATGCGTCTACCATTAAAATACATTAAAACTTTGACACCAGAAGCCTATATATTAGAAATTTATTAATTCAAACTGATGTGAAGTGAACCAGGTACAGAACACCATGGTCAGGATCTCTGGGTCATTTCTCCTGCAGAGCTCTGCCTTCAAAGGGTTGCTGCCCTCCCCAAACCCCATACTTACATAAGGGAGTCCAATCAGCCTGTTCCTCTGCACAACTCTCTTCACCTCATCCAAAGACCCATAATTCCAGCGGCTGAGCTGGAAACCCAGGCTCCAGTAGGAGGGCAACATTGGCAGTCCCACAAACTGCAAATTGAGAGCAAAAATCCCATGCACCAACAGTGGACAGTGTGTGTATCACCTCAGTGCCCATTTTCCTTGATCCATACTCCTCAGAATTATTTGAATAAAAGACACCAAGCTTGAGTGTTTGAAATGAGCAGCCCACTCCAAAATGCAACATTTTTCTATGATTTTTTTTTTTTTTTAATTAAGAAATACAAATATTTTGGGACAATGCCTGTTCTTTAAGGTATCCCTGAAAGGTAAGTGGACCACAAGAAGCACAAAAGATATCTGTAGTATTTTAGGACCATAAAACTTTTACATACCCATAAGCACGTTATCTATCCTATAATATTGCCAAATTAATAGAAATTTGTCCTTATAACAAGAGTAAGCCCCAGGAAGGAAGCATAAAGTATTCCATGCAGACCACCTCCAGCTCCCGTCACCCCTGTGTAAATCAGTCAGGCCATACAGACTGATGAATATAGCAACTACAGATTTCTCAGGCCTCAAGCTGCTCCATGGTCTCTGCTCCAGCATCCCCAGCAAAAGTAGTGACTACATGCAGCAGCCCCTAACAGACAGGCTAAAAATATCTACACCTCAGCTAGTTATTACTAATGACAGCAGTCACATCAGGGACATACTAATAGTTATTCTTAGTTAAATATATACTGAGTCATATTTTCAGTTAATAGATAACATAGTGAAGAGACACTGTCATATAAAGAGGTAAAAAAAACCCACCACAAAACCCAAAGAATCCCAAGCACTTTAAAAAATATTCTTTCAATGCATAGTCTCTTTAGCTAAAGGTACCTGCAGGTACTCCTGGACTACTTGCTCTGGAGTGTTCCCCAAGAAGATATAGAAATCAAGGATCCCACCAATGGTTCTATAGGTCACTGCTGGAGCAGGCTGCACCACAAACTCTGACAGAAAAGAGTGGACAAACCCAATTCTGAATATCAGCTAATTCTACAGTAATTTTGTAATTTTAAAAATTTTGATCATTAGAAGATTTATTTAAGAAAAAAGAAGAAAACAAAAATATCTAAGGAACCCAAAACCATTAATTGAACTTGCAATGAAAGGGAAATGTATTCAGATGACTCTTTTAAATGTTCATATTTCCATTCCTTTACATCCTACAGAGGAGGAATCCAAAGGCTCAACATTTTATCTTTAAATTTTTAGTACAACTTTCCAGTCTCAAGAGATGTGAAGAGCACTGTAGAGCATACATAAATGCACGCTTACCTAAAGAGACTAAAGGGCATTTACTTTCAAGTGTTGCTCACTCCAGATTTAGGCTCCAATCTCAGTGCCCTGCACATCTTCACAAAGCAGCACACACTTCGGACAGGTTTCTGCCCTCAGGTTTTCAGCGCAATCTTCATGTTAATTGTGAGCTACTTACTGCTTCCATTGCATACACTAAATAATACAGTTTTGATCTCAATCCCACAGGT
>NW_010272267.1:0-259 GCF_000690775.1 Eurypyga helias
CTGGTTCCCAAGGCAGCCCCAGCTCCTTTGGGTGCTGCAGGTGGGACCCCCCAGTGCCCTCCAGAGAAAGCTGTGAGAGCAGCATCCCCCCCGCCTGCTTACCCACCCACCCAGGGCTCCTCTGCGACACGCGGCGCCTTTACAGGACGAGGACTTGCAATGCTCGCTGAGCCAAATAAAAAGTACAGACGAGCTTCCTAATCCTAATTTGTAGCCATATGTTTTTCCCAGCAGAGAACAAACACTTCCAGCCGCTACA
>NW_010272267.1:292-614 GCF_000690775.1 Eurypyga helias
CCGGCCCAGCCCCGCCCCCCGCGCACCCGCAGCCGGTGCTTCGAGACCGCGTTGGCCGCTGCCTCCCGAAACGCTCGTCCCGAGGGGCTGCTGGGGCTCGGTGCTCCTCACCAGGAGCTTGCCAGGGCACTCCAGGGTAGTGCAAAGCAGATCTGGAGCTCAGGCACTTTTCAGTTTAGGGTGGATGGGCTGAGATCAAAAAGGTCCTTTAGCTGCGGGAAGGAGTTTATCGTATTCACCATTCGGCGAAGAGAAGTTAATTAGCACAAACTCCAATCCTGGAAAAAGCCCCTAATGAGAGCTAAGAGCTGGCAGATTAAAG
>NW_010272268.1:0-8354 GCF_000690775.1 Eurypyga helias
TTCTCCTCAGGGCTGCTGTCTATCCGCTATCCCCCCAGCCTGTACTTGTATTTGGGATTGTACATTATGTTTAACCATTTGCAACACTAGGTTAACAAAGAGATGTTTTTACAGGCTACACCTCTGTAGACAAAGCATTTGTCAGTTTAAAAGGTCTTGTATTGAGAGAACAACTGTTTTTCACATACTGAAAATAGAGTTTAATACACAGACCAGCAATTTTACAACTGAAGAACATGTCATTATGGCCCTCTGACATTAATGCTCACTTCTGAGAAGCTATTTAAAAAAAAAAAACTTCAACTGGCTACTCAAAGAGAGACTGCAGTTGTGGTAACCAATTCCCTTCCATACTCCCTGCCCCCAGTGCCTCTGAACATACCCCAGTGACATATTTTGAAAACCATTTTCATCTGAAGGGCAAATAAAATGTACTCTCACATTCGAAGAGAAGAACGGGTATCACATCAAACCCAATAGCTGTGTTAGACACAGCAACCAGGTTCTCTCTATATATATATATAAGATCAATTCAAACATTCCAATAGTTTTAAGACAGTCTGCAGGAAAGAAGTTCAATCCAAATGAGATGCACTGACTAGTCTCACGGTGAGCATGTGTAAAAGGGGGCCTATAAGAAAGATGGGAACAGATTTTTTTAGCAGGGCCTGTTGGAACAGGACAAGGGCTAATGGTTTTACAATAAGAGAGGGCAGATTCAGACTAGATAAAAGATTTTTTTACGACGGTGGTCAAACACTGGCACAGGTTGCCCAGAGAGGTGGTGGTTGCTCCATCCTCAGAAACATTCAAGGTTGGGTTGAACAGGGCTCTGAGCAACCTGAGCTAGCTGAAGATGTCCCTGCTCACTGCAGGGGGGCTGGACTAGATGACACTGAGAGGTCCCTTCCAACCCAAACTACTCTATGATTCTAGGTGCAATTTTCCTTTAGTAACAATACTGCAATTTGGAAGTTGGTTTTGTTGTCTCTCATCAAGAACTTCTCAAACACTAAACCCAAACCACTGCCAGCAATTTAACATTGTGCTCAGATTCCACCTGTGCAGCCCACAATCTGTTAACATGGGTCTGCACAACAATAGGCTGCCTTGCCAAAAACATGCTGGACAATCAGAACAACCAATCAAAATAGTTTAAGCAGTTGAAATTATTTTTCATAAGTAGCTGAATACAAAAAGCTTCAAGTTTTGTAGAAGAACATAATTTGTTTTAGTGTTCCCTGCTACCGTACTTCCATATAACCCTGTTTGCAGACCACCAGGCAGTTTCAACATTCTTCTTGCAAGGTAGTTTTTTCTCTCTTGTTGCCAGAGACTGATGCAAAACTCTGGGGTTTTTGACACCACCTAGGATTCATTCAAACAAAATGTTCATTTTCTCAATGCTTACATCTTCAGTTTTAACTGTCTGCTGTGTAACACAGATGGGCAAGCTGGATAAGGAAGGAACCCAAGAGCTAAACGTAGAACATCAGAGCCTATAGAAAAAGACAAGGCTCACACATCAAGCCCTATGGAAAGAATGTTGGGAGTCAGTTGTGCTGGAAATCTGCCCAAACCACAGTGGTGATCAAGTTCAGTAATAAAAACCCTCAAAGTTATCACTGACTGCAATTCTGATCAGCACCTTTTCCTGGGAGCTGTCTGATGTACATGAGTAATTTGAACAGCCTCTGAATACTTATTCCTGACCAAAGCCAGGCACATCAGTCAAGTACTCTTAATTGGCATTTAATACTTGGACCTTTAAAAAGCCTGTTTTACAGATATGCAGTAAGAGTAAAGCAGTGTCACCTGTATCTGACAGACAATCTATGTTTCTCACAGCAGATATGAAATCAGTTATCTAAGTACCTCAGTAAGATTTTAGGCAGAACTCAGTATATACTCTTCCTATGCTAAGAAATAGTAATTACTAAATTATTCACCAATTTGATAGCAAGGTCTGACACCCTCTTGTTTGAATGATATAGGATAAAAGTTCCTAAGGAACTCAGCATCTGTGACAGCAATACTCCTTCTATCATGAAATATTTGGTTACTCTGCAATACTGATACAGGAAAAGAAAGTATCAAGACACTATTAAATTTCAGAAACATAACAGGGACCTCTGCATGACATTCCCAAACAGCAATCCTCTCTCCACACTGATTTCAGTTCACTGATACTTGTGAGAATGGAAAAAGTATCAGCCAGAAGGGGCTTCAGCTCATGGAGGCCAAGGGAAAGGTTCATTATCACTTTCTGACTCTCACAGCATCTTAGATTTCTAGTCCCAGGACAAGCCTTCCCGAGCATCAACATGTTCTTCTACCCTTTCCCCCAATATGCACGGCCACCCCTATTCTCTGCTGGTTTTAGTGGGTAATCATTAAGCAAAATAAAGTTAAGACAACCTTGCCCAGACTTGGTTACTTCAATTGTCAGGATGGACAGGCCACAGAGCTCTTCCCCAGACCTGGGGAGTTGGCAATGCAGACAGTGCTAAGCCAGACTACTGACAGCAGTGCACAATAGAACAACCAGCCAGCGTCATAGAGAGTGGTAAAAATTTGATGAAAGTACTAATGTCACAGGAATATCTAAACTTTCACTATCATGATTGTTTATACAACAGCATTTTTTCCTTGAACCAGATTCTTCCAACTATTTCAATTCAGATCTACAGAATACACCACCATCCACCTGCACTCTGTGCGTAACAGCTGTAATCAATGCTGTTTGTATTCTGTATTATTGGCAGAATCAAGCTGATACTGTATTTACTATTGAAAGAACATGTGCGATGAGAAAGGTTTCAAAATTTGTCAGACATCTTTAACAGCCCCAAAAATGACACCTGTTTTAAAAGGGGAAAGCTCATTACTAAAAAGCTTACCTTAAGACCTAGTCTAACCCCACACTGTGCACACACACTCCATACAACTTAACCCTAAAATATCCTTTGCTTCCAAGGGACAGAAACAAGAGAAAGTGCAGTAGAAAACTCTTGCTTACAGGTACAGAGCATCTGTAACTTCCTCACTCTTTGCAGCTCTCTACCACTTAGGAACATGTGTATGCCTCTGCAAAGAAGAAGCCATAGAAGTAACACTAGAAATTAAACAGGTCATAGCCTCATCATACATTTTAATCTGCATTTGGTGTAGAAGTACTGAAGAGACCAACCTGCAGCATCACCTGGGATGAAACCGCTGTTTGCCTAGCAAGAACTCAGGCTGAGCAGGTGCTCCACAAGCTAGCAGAACTGCATCTGTGAGCAGTTAAGCAAATGACACCACCATCAGCACTGTTTTGTGAGACCCGATACACACATGTATAAATCTCAGGCTTTAAAAAAAAATTATGCTTTCATTTAGACATCTTAAAGCAAGTTCAGTGAAACTACCAACCCAGGCCTTAAGTGCCAACTTCACCTGAACATTCCATAAAAGACTGCAGAGTGACAAAAAAACTTGCAGGAATCACCACAGAGCAGGCCAGAGAAATCAGACCCAACTGCTACAGGCCACTGGAGGTAAGATCCAAGTGTTAGAAGCAGAGAAGGGGCTTGTAAGCAAGACAAACATTATTACAGTTCTCTCCAGAATGTTCTCAGCCTCCAGTTATTTGTGCCTCATCATTCCCCTGAGCCAAAGCATGTATCTTCATGCACACAAAAAAGGAAGAGCTTCCTCCCACATCCCTAGGTGGCTAAAACTTTTCATAGCTGCTACAGGGTGCAAAGGGTTCCAGAGTGTAACTACCTTCTTATTAACTACTTGCTGTTTGGAGCCTACTACTTTGCAGCCACCATTCCTACCAAAAGGAAAACCAGGCATGATAGCTTGAAGACAGGTAAGCCCCTACTTAACTTTCCCAGATTGTGCTTCATTTCAGAATCTTATAAGTTTAGTCGTTCAAGAAGGTCATTTCATATTGCATTCTCCTTCTGATGAGGCTCAGGCATGGGGGCAGGTCCAGGGGACACCAACACACAGCATTGCAAATGTACACTTGCAATACACTCCAGCAGAGATGCAACAGCATTTTTCTTCTCTCAGGATTCACTCATTTTCAACTACTCCATAAGCAAGTTGTTTACCAAAGCCTCAAAAATCCCTAAAAAGCTCAAATCCTAGGGGCAATCCAGCTCACAGCCCATACTAGGTCTACATTCAATTATGATTTGCAAGTCTAACATTTATCTACAAACAATCCTACTTGCTACAACTCAACTTACACCCCAGAAACATGAAGTGTTTCTGCATGTTTTCAGGCAGATTGCTCATTCTGTACCATTGAGTAGTTTACTACAACTGATTTCTTCTTGCTATTCATGACTTGTTCTGTTCAATATAGGCATGTAAGAAAAGGTTCCAGCACAAAACACAATGGGACTTAACTCTGAAGAGTTTTTTATTCATACAGGAACTTTCCTTAAAAAAAAAGTCAGTGCAGAGTGATTAAAGAACCAGCACCACTCCCTGGAAGCCTGCTATGACCCTTTCGCCACGACATTTACAAACTCCTGAAAAATTAAAACAGGAGTATTTATTTGGGATAAAGTTATCTCCAAATCAGACTCCATCAAATCACTCAATGTGAGGCATGATTTCCCCCTAGGGAGGTCTTACTGACTCTTAGCATTAGTCCATTCTCTCTCCCCCACAACTCTGACAGTTGAGTAGACTGCAGCTGGCCAGGCATCCTCACCACCTCTTTTGGAAGTCAGTGTCAAGGAAACAGCTTACACTCTTCCTATGCTGCCCCTCCCCAGCAGCACAAATAACCACACCGCAGATTAGTTACACCAGAAGATTTTTTTTACTGACAGCCCCATACTCCTATCTTTGAAGGAAGGGATCTTTAACAGATCCTTCAGACACCCACTACTCCAGTAGTGGATTACAACAGCTACCTGTGCTATGTTATTCATCTCACTTGGGAGGCATTAATTAGCATAGCGTCCTACCTCCCCAGTTATTGAGTTTAATAGTTTGGTAACTCCCCCGCATCACTACCAGGGGACTGACTATTTGCATGCTAACAATCCGTAATTATTTCATTAAATAAAATGAAAAACACTTCTAGAATTTTATTCTTAAAAGTTAATTTACTTAACTCCTACAAACACTTGCCTATTTCATTTATTTTTAATCAAAGAAGCAATCCCTTAGGATTATTACACAAGTCAGAACAAAAAGGATACTACAGAGAAATTTAACACCTCCTTGGAGATAGACAACTTTAGGTAATTTCCAAGATTTCCTCACCCCAAAGAAGTAGAAGTTACAGGCCTGAATGAACTATGCAGCAATAAGTCACAGCTACAAAGGGATATATTGGCAGACTTTTTGTGTTTAAATTGCTACAAGTCAAACAAGAGCAAATGGATAATCTGGTCTCTGTAAGATAATACCTTGTATCTGAGAAGGTACTGGGACTTGGCTCCCTCCTAACAGGATGAAATACTCACAGGCTAGCCCTTCCCCATGGGAAACACACTTGCAGTTAAGGCAGCAATCTTTATTTTATGCAACAACATGTTGAATTAACTAAGAAATGAGAGCATTATTTACAGGCATGATGCTATCCAGAGTTAAATCAGGCATGAAACAAACCACCAGACAATACCTTACTGGGTGTGATACTGGGAAGACATCAGCAGTTACTACAAGACACTAAACATTTCAGCAAGTAATCCATAGAAGCATGGCAACAACCCCATGGCCTCCCTCTAAAACACTCATAACAACTACCTCCATGTCCTGTCCAGACAGGCTGACTTGATTCTATAAAGCCAAAGTATAAAATAATTTTAAGATGAGATAGTTTATAAACCGGGTTCTCAGGTAGAGGGGGAAAAAAAAAATCAAAGCTGCTTGACCTGAAACATACTCTGTTTCAAATATACAAACTAAAAGACCTGCCTAAGCTTACTAGAAGTTAAACACCAAATGCACATTACCAAACCTCAGTGTTAACAAAAAGCATTTTGAAGTTACCATGTGCACATGTTTATTTTAGACTGCATCTGCCCCATTCACTTCAAGTTACACGAGCTGAAGACTGATTTTAAGTGGCAAGAAACACACCAGCATTCCTGTATTAATCCTTCTTTATGGATGCCTTTCTCTCTTTCCATAAAGGGGGAGCCAGGAAGCTCTCAAACACTTCCTCCACGCCTTCTGTGAGGCTGAGAAGTGACAGAGAAGAGCTTGAAGTTGCTCAGCCCCTACTTCCCAAGGAACATCCCACCTCTGAGCAGCACCCTCTGAGCTCCCAGGGGAAGAGCACTAGTGTGAGAACAAGCCCCTGTAGAAGGGTGGAAGTAAGGCTTAATACACAGAACAGTCCTGGATGCCAGGACAGTGAGAGAAATGAGCTCTAACCTACCTTAGAGTAGTAGTACTGAGAAACTAGGACTATTACCTGTGCTGCAATTGCTGTTAGCTCCCTAATCACATCACAGCTAGGTTAAAGTCAGCTCGTTTGAGTGCTGCCGAGCACGCAAGAACAAACTGATGTGGCTTAAAAACTATTTACTCGGCTTCTTGAGCCGACTGCACAACTTACACTGAGCTCTGAGGCCACACTAGTCTGGGCAGCTCTGTAAGCTTGGTTTGCTGTTATGTGGGCATCTCACTCAGGCTGCTGATAACCCGTCTCATGTGTTACATACACACACCAAGTCACTGACTCCCAAGTAATTCTCATGATCTCCAAATGAGTTTCCCATTTCATAACTGCTAATTCTCTGCAGAGTGTTAGTAAAAATACTTAGTCTTGATATATGAGTACAGTTTGCTCACATCTCATTAAGTGATTTAATCACTACACGCTTGTAAATTCTTAGAGAGCCTCCCCAATCTCTCTCCTCTCCCTCCCAATTTTTAAAATGCCCAAAGCATCCCTCGTAATTTCAAGTATTCTGGCAGTGACAAAGAAGCCAAAAGCTGCTTCAGTTAAAGAGCCCTCAGCGCTGCAAGCTATACTACTAGACTAAAAATACTCTGAAACATGTCCAACCACCAAAGGGTTCAGTTTGTACTATGTGGACATTAGTATTCCAGAAAGTGCACCATGAAAAAGTGAAAGCTAGCCAGAATAAGTAATAAGAACCTAAGTTTCAAGAAGTATCAATATAGAAAGTGACAAGCCAACAAGTAAAAGTTTGTGATTAACACTTCAGGAACCGTGCCTAGCCACTGCACAGCACCACTTCAGGCCTTCTGAAGGCTTTAGAAGGCAAGTAAATTTCCCATCAGGTTCACTAAAGTTTTATACATCTTTTTTTCCTTGCCTAAGCACTTGTTTTGTCTACTACTTAAATTTAATTTACAAAAAAAAAGTTGCCTAAAACACTATCTTCAAAAAAGCTCATGTATTTCAGCTGAAAAAACTTCAGAAGCAACTGCTACTGTGAACTTGCTACTAGTAAGAATAATCACTTAACGGTTCTAATATTAGTAATTTATTTTTAGCAGAGAGAAAGAGGAGTGCTAGAATGACTTACTAAGATGCATACCATGAGCATGCAGTAAGCAACAAATCACTATTAAGGCTTCTAAACTCCACGTACTGTCCCCAAAGCAGGTAAAAGTAAACCACACCAAGCACCTGCCACAGACAGCGTGCACAGGCTTACACCCGCTGTCTGCTTCCGGCTCAGCTTCCTGAAGCCAAAATACTCACCGCTCAACCACAAAGTCATTGAAAGTAGCCTAACAAATTCCGAGGTAACTGAAAAAAACCCCGTGCCTGCCAAGAGATGACCGCGGTGCTGCACAGATCGCCTCTACCTGCGGACTGGATAACTGGAATAGAACACCTCAACCTGGTTGAGGCTGGAACTCCATCGCTTATCACACCGAAAAGTTCATGGAGAAAGGGAATTTTTTTTTTGTGAGCTGTGGGTTTTTTTCCATTGGGGAAGGGCTTTCTTCCCATAAAGTCAGTGCTATAAAACACAGTGATAAGTAGAAACTTACAGTTAAAGTGAGCTCCTTCTTTAGGGTTACCTCACAAACACCAAACCTCCTTTGCACCGTTCATCCCCAAGAGCTGAAGCGACCCGAGATGACGACTGAGCCCGAGCAGCCGGGCGCACGGCAGCCAGAGAACTCCAAAGCACGCACAGTCTGAGCGCTTCCATCCACCAGCCACCTCCCGCCCCACCGAGGGCTGCTCAGCACAGGGACCAGGACAGACGCAGCTCACCCAACCCGCCCTTCTTAGGGAACACGAACTCCCTCGGGAGACCAGTTTAGCAACGCCGAGTCCCCGCTACGCCTGCGCCGAGGTCTCCGTCGCCCTCCCGAGCGCGCGGGCACGGGCAGGAGGCGCCCGC
>NW_010272269.1:0-5776 GCF_000690775.1 Eurypyga helias
GGGAGTTTGGTGGGTCGAGGACCTCACTCCTTCTCACACATTCCTCAGCCTCTCCACTTCCTCCTTCAGCTCTGCCACCATGCTTAGCAGCTCATCAACCTGCTCACACCGCGGTTAGAGGGAAAGGCTCAGGCACTCGCTGCAGCCGGAGACCTGGACAGCTGCATCCCTGAGCGGGAGCCCCGTCTGGGTTGCCACGTTTGTCCTAGCAGTGGTTTTCCTCCGGGTGACCACCATGGCTGAGTCCTGCCCGCTTGCCCTGCCTGTGCGAACTGACATGCCACGCTCTGTTTGCCCACTCTGTTCGCCGCGGTCCCTGGGCGCAGTTCAAATCCCTCGCGGTTGCTCCTGGCACAGCCCCTGAGTGACGTCAGTTGCTCTCGCAGGGGCTGCTGGTACCACGCGGGCTGCCCAGCTACTTCTCTGTTCCCTGGAAAACCGCTCTGATCGCTTCAATCGAGTGCCGATCCACGGCAGGAGCTGCTGCCACCACCGAGTCCTGCGCTGACTAATTAATATCTCTCCTCTGTAGCAGCGTGGACTACGTCCACAGTTGTGAGGCTGAAGGTACCACACAGGGGCCAAGGAGGAGGGCTGTGTCACAGGGGGAAGGACAGAGCCTGGTTTCTGTTATGCAGCTGGAGGGCTAAAACTCAGGCAGCCCAACACATGCAGCAGTGCTTGCCAGGCCAGAGCGCCCTGCTGAGCACAGTGTCCTTGTGGCCTTGAACTGGCCTGGCATGAGGTTCACCAAAAGCATCCCTGCTCTTGGCTTGCTGGTCTGTATCCCTCCTTCTTCACAGTCTGCCAGCTGGGTTCTGGTGGCTCCTGTCCTTTGGCACCACTCACTGCCCCGCAGGAATGGGCAGCTTGACCAGGAGGGTCAGACAGGATTTCCTGGATGAGGTGGGCCAAGCTGGCAGCTTAACACCCTTAAAAAGGGGGGTTGCAGGGATGGCACACAGCCGGGCTGCAGGATAGCAGCCCCTTGAACTGCCCAGTGCGTTCTCTGGGCTGGAAGCTTTCCTCCACTCCATGGAGATGCCATGGAGCCAGCAGAGCCCTGCAGTAGGGCTGCAGGACTCATGGCTGGGACAGGGGCTCATGGCTGACCAGTGCTGTGTCACTTGCAGCTGGCAGGACTACCACCAGTGAGGAGCTGGAGGACATGCTGGAGAGCGGCAACCCGGCCATCTTCTCCTCCGGGGTAAGTACCGGCAGAGGATAAAACTGAGTGAGCCCACTCATCCCAGGGGGATTGGCTGGTGGATGTGCTGCCACAGTGGCCCCAATACAGGACTGATGAGCACAGCCCATGCAGGTGGTGGGACCTGGGTGCTCAGATCTGACCTCACGATGTTGCCCAAGCCAGGAGGCTGTGACCTGGCTGCAGATTGCGTGACTGGAGTGGCTCTGGGGCACCTGTTCTTCCCTGTCTTGGTGCCCCTAATTCTAGCATCTGGGGGGCTGAGCATGGTGCTCAGAGGCCCTGTCTTTTTGCAGATCATTATGGATTCAAACATCACCAAGCAAGCACTGAATGAGATTGAGACACGGCACAGTGAGATCATCAAACTGGAGAACAGCATCCGAGAGCTGCATGACATGTTCATGGACATGGCCATGCTAGTGGAGAGCCAGGTAGGGAGATGCTGCAGCCCGTTAGCTGGCTCACCTGGGGAGGTTGGAGGGTGATGGGGCTGCCAGTGGTCCCCTGCCTGCGTGGGTGCTGAGGGAAAAATCTGCATCTGACATAGCTCCCACTGGGCTCCCCGGGGGCAGAGCTACCTGCCCTGCATCCCAGAGCAGGGGCTGCTGTGTGCTGAGGGCAAGAGGTTCAGTGATGGGCTCTGGAGGAGGGCAGTGGGTGGATGCCATGCAGGCAGAGATTCCTCCATCGCCCCTGGTGCACCAGGACCTGCGGGGTGAGCTCGGAGTGCTGCCAGCCTCAGTGGTCCTGCAAGGCTGACCCTGGCGGTGCTGGCAGCCTGCCATGCCTGGCCTTTCAGCCGGGCATGTGGGCTGGTGTCTCTACTCCCCCCCCCTTCTTGCCTGCCATGCTGCCATGGCCCGAGGAGACATCAGTGTCAGGTAAAGCCTCACCAAGCCCCCACCGGTGCTGCATGCTTTGCTCTGCATGGCTGCCCTCTGCATGTCTGTGGCTCTTGTGTGGTGCTAGGGGAGCCTGTGGCAGGCGGGCGAGGATGGCTGTGGCACAGTAGTGTTGATGCTCTGTCCTATCTCTCTTGGGGTAGGATATGGGGGACCTGCAGTTCCCTGTCCCTCTCTAAGGGCCAGATCGTGCCAGCACCCTGTGTTGCCCTGTGGGGTGGGAGGCTCCGAGCTGCTGGCACCAGGTGCAAAGGGGTGCTGATCTGGCAGCAGAGCTGGCAGCTGCCTGCTTTGGCCCAGGCAAGGCACAGGTGGGAAGGAGAAGCAACAGCTTTAGGCAAGGCAGGGAGCAGCACGAAGCCTGGCTGGAGTCAGTGGTTGGAGAGGGAGCACCAGAGCACCCAAGGGCTTGCAAAGGCTCATCCTCCTTGTGCTCTCTGTCTCCAGCTGCTGCAGGACCTGGCTGCTTCCCTGTGCAGTCAGGATGGAGACAAAAGTGGTGGACAGGCTGGGGGAGCTCGTGCCAGTCTGTGCCCTGACGAGTGAGGAAGTCCATACCCCCAGCCTACCCTGCAACCAGGGGGCAGAGCAGGACAGGAGTCCCTGCATGGCCTGGCGTTCTCGCCTCGCCAGCCTCACTCAGGCCCTCTGCTCTCAACGGGGCACGTGTGCGGATCAGAGCGGTTGTCCCTGCACGTGCATGGTTTCATGAGCATCCCACGTGGTGCTGTTGGTGCAGTCCTTGCTCCCTCACCAAGCCTTCGGTTTCAGCAGCGTGCAGCGTGGTGGTAATGTAGATACTGTTGTGGCTTTGATGTCACCAGAGATACCAGACAGGGTGGCCACCAGGCCAAGACTGGGCTGGGGAGCCCCCTTGACCCTCACCTTTGCTTGCCTCCCTGCTGGGAGGTGCATGGAGATCCCACCCCACTGCCTGCAGGCAACAAATGGTCCCTCTCTCTCCTGTGCAGGGCTGCTGAGCAGGGTGACATCCACACAGCGCTGGGGAGCTGCAGAGCAGGAAGGAGCTCATGGCTACACACACGTGGGTGTGTGGGCTCTGTCCACACTCTGCAGGGTGAGATGATCGACCGCATAGAGTACAATGTGGAACACTCAGTGGACTATGTGGAGCGGGCTGTGTCTGACACCAAAAAAGCAGTGAAGTACCAGAGCAAAGCCAGACGGGTGAGTCATGGCACTGGCTGGGGCCTGTCTTCCCCTACCTACACTTCTGACACCTCCCAGGGGCAGACCCCTGCCCTGACTGCCCCACTGACTGCACAGAGGTGGGGGCAGGTGCCTGGGCACTGGTTTACCCCACACCGCTGGGTGCAGCGCAGGTCCTGCTGGTGGCATCAGCTGAGGCAGACCCCCCCAGCACAGGCTGCATGAGTGCTGGTGATGAGTTGTGGGGCGGGATGCTGCTTGGTGGGAGGAAAACGGACAGGGTGGATCCCACGTACCAGGCCTGCTCTTTTTCAGCCCCCTGCTGAAAAAAGTAAGAGAAAAGGCATACTCAGATGTAGCGCCAGCTGCCTGTCCCAGTCCCCACACCTGGTTCCATATCAATTTGGCAGCACCAGGACCCGGGGGCCACCAGCTCATCTCTGCCCAGGGCTGAAGGGGAAGCTGGGGTGCCCATCCCTGCTCCAGGGCTGCTGTCTGGCTACCATGGCGCTGCTCGGAGCCCACCCTGGGCAAAAAAAAAGAAGCCGATCGCGGCCCCCCAGGTCTCAGTCAGCCTGCCCCCAACACTCATGGTCCCTCTCTCCCCTCTCTCCTTGCCGGTGCTGGGACACCTGAGCAGAAGAAGATCATGATCATAATCTGCTGCGTGATCCTGGGTATCGTCATTGCCTCCACCTTTGGCGGCATTTTCGGCTAGACTCTTCCACGGGACTGTTTGTGTGCGATGGACGGAGCCACGTGTGCCATGGGGCCGCAGCTGCGCCAGAGCGAACCACGCAGCCCTGGAGCCTCCCAGCAGCATTTCAGTTTCTAATGCATGGTTGTTTGTGATGCTGTGTGTGCGGTGCGTCTGTGTGGAGCGAGCGCCGGCCCTGGGGCGCAGGCAGGATGCAGGAGACGGTGATGGGTGCAAGGGGGAACCCTTATGGGTGGAACCCAAGCCTTCATCACTGCTCCAGCCTGGGTGGCTGGCTGGGACCAGGTGGAGACAGAGATACCCTTGGGCACTGCTGCTTCTCCTGTGCTGGGCAGTCTGTGTTAGTGACAGCTGAGGATAAGGAAAGACCAAGAAAGGGTGTTACAGTTCCTCAGGAGCGCAGCGCTCAGTCAACCTCCCCCAGCTTCCCCATCTCCTCCAGCCAAAGCTCTTGTGTCTGTCAGCCACATCTGTGCTTGCAAACACCCTTCCTTGGGCTGCTTCACGGGCCCCTTCCCCAGGGTTGCACTCTGCCAGGGCCTGCCTCTCCCCAGTCCTGTGGCTGTGCCTGGCTGCTGCTCTGCCGATGGCAAGCCTACCCCCACCCCATCCCCCCACAAGCCCTCACCCCAGTGCAGGTGTCAGGGGCTGGACATGCAGCTGCTGGCAGCAGATGCCTGATGGAGCAGTTTGGGATGAGGAGCTGCTGCTTGGGGCCATCACAGTTGCTTTGGGATGGGGACGGGTCATATGCGGACCTGTGCTGCACCCTGGTGCTGGCCTGGCAGGGCACGAGGGCACAGGTACGTTAAGGCCAGCATGTTTCACTGGCCACTTGCCCTGCATCAAAGCCTCATCATTCTGTTCTCAGCCTTGGCACCTAGTGACCCTGGCTCCTGCTGCCCCCAGACCTGGGCTCTGGCTGTCAGGGTTTGGGGCTGGCCCTAACACCCACAGCCCCTGGCAGTACTTTCCTGGGAGCAGGACTGCTTCCAGCCTCATTTCACACAGGCACCCATGGCTGGAGGTTGGAGGCAGTTGGGCTTTTTCCTGTCATGGTCCCAGAAGCAGCTCTTGTTGCACCCACCTCCCCCATAAGCTAGGACCAGCAGCCTTCCTCCTCCATCCTGCCCAGCTCCTCAGCAGGGCAGTGCCCGACTGCCCCTTCCACCTCTTTGCCACCTCTTGGCATCTGCCTGCTCATCACCTGGGCCACTGAGACACCCACACTCAGTGGGGTGTTGTGGGAGCACCTGGGTGCCCTCCGCTACTCCCACTACATGGATGCAGTCACTGTGGGGTGGCCTGAGCCTGCTGGCAGCTCTGAGCAGCCCTGTGTTGCCACTGTCCGTTTTCCCTGGGCTGGGGGCAGGGCTCTGCCCTCAAATTCTTTCAGAGACTCCAGAGTTCCAGCTGGCCCATGCAGGTGCCAGAGCACCACAGAGGAGCCCAGGGCAGGGTAGACACCTGGGGCCAAGCTCACCGCCACACACTGGGACGGGGGCTAGACATGAGCCCAGCTGCCAGCAGCAGTAAAAGGGGCACTTGATGGCATCAAATACTCCAGCTGCAGCCAGCGTGTCACCTTCCTGCTCCAACCAGGGCAAGGGCAGGACAGCTCTGCCCCTGTGTCCTCCACCCTAGCTGGGTGCTCTAGCACAGGCACTGGCCCTGCGTCTGGCCATGGGTGTGGGGCAAAAGGCAGTGGGCTGCAGCCGAGACATGGTGCTGCCTTCCGCAGGTGCAGCCCTGCCCAGCTGCACCCCGGCCACAGCT
>NW_010272269.1:5796-6496 GCF_000690775.1 Eurypyga helias
CCCACGGTACGGCCCCGGGTGCCATTCAGCTGCCATTGGAAAGCGTGTCCAGCCCGGCCCCCTGCCCTGCTCAGCCCAAGCCCCCAGTGGGTACAGCCGTGGGAACATCTAAGACTGCCGCCCCCTTCTTTCACAGTCCCCCAGCAAGCGATGGGAGCTACAGCACTGCAGCCCTTGTGCGCAAAAGGGCTTGGGGCAGCAGGACCCCTGCAAGCAGGGGCAGGCTGGCTCTGGAGCCTCCCTCAAAGGCAGGCGGCAGGCACGACCTGTGGGGCTGTGTGCCACAGCAAAGGGAGCTGGAGGTGATTGTAAGTGCCTGCTGCTCCTGCCTCTGCGCAGTCTGTGCTCTGCTGAGCCAGCAAGAGTGCCAGACCCCCTTCTCTGGGTAGCAATAACACTGCTGGCAGGGCTGCTCCCGGGCAGGCAGGCAAAAAAAAGCTCCTCTCAGGCTTTCACCCTGCAGCGATGCCCACTGCTAGCACAAGGCAACTTTTTTTCTTCCAAGCAGCAGCTTTTGTGGCACAAGATCACATGACATCAGGGCTGTGGCCCACCCCCCTCAAGGCATGAGGCCAAGAACAGCACTGGGGGGATTCTGGCCCTTGCTCCTTCCTTGTTGGTACCACGACTGGCAGCAGCCCCCCAGCAGCAGGAGCCAGACGGGGCCACAGTCAGCAATTCTATTGGCACCTTTCTGGGG
>NW_010272269.1:6533-12869 GCF_000690775.1 Eurypyga helias
AGAGCAGGCTGCCGTTGCAGCCCCACAGGCAAGCTCACACTGTCCTTGTTGAGGGGAGGGTGTTTTGGTGCAATAATTACCCCTGCACTACGGGAAAGCCCGTTCAGTTTCTTCTTAACTACTCGTCATTGCATGTACAGACCAAATCACCAACAGTGTGGTTGTGCTTTGGGGAGACATTTCACGTTTTCTTTCCAGCCCCCAACCTCCAACCACTTGTCCTTTGGGTTACACCACCTCTGTTCCAAGTGCCACCTGCCCTCCCAGCACCAGGAGCGTGTCGATTCAGTATTCCACAAGCAGTGTGGGGCATGCACAGCTTGCACTCAAACTGAGGATTGGGTTTTTTGTAATTTATGTACTTGAAGGCTTTCCAAGCCCCCCGTGGAGTTGTACTGTTGCTGTACTGTGAGCTAAGTGTCCTTGTTTTCTATGTGGATCTTGACCCTGGCTTGCTGTCTCACTGGGCTGGATGACACTGTATGTTGCCTCTCTTCTCCTTCACCCTCTCCCTCCCTGCTAGCTTCCCTTCTCCCAAAGCTTTAGGTGCGAAACAGCTTCCCATTTTGTGGAATTTTTATGTAGAATAAACATTTGTAACTGTAAAGGTCTGGCTGGAACCTCTCTGTTTCAGGGGAAGGGAGGGGAAGGGATGGGGAGCAAGAGCTGGGGTGCAGATTTAGGCGCACTAAAGCTTATAGGGTGGGCCTGACTGCACCCGCAGGAGCCATCGCCACAGGAATAACACTTTTGCCAGGAGGAATACCTTCCCTCATGGGACACACACCTTTATACTCCCTGACTCACCTGCCTGTGGGCAGAGGGGAAGCTGGCAGGGAACCAGGTGCTACATTCCTACCTCAGTACCCTCCTGCAGACGACAGGACACATGAGACCAGCAACACTTCCGACGCATTAACTGTTTAGTGAGGAGGCTGGATATAATGTTTTGGCTCACCTGGAGCTCCAGGGCGCTCACTGCACTCTCAGAAAGATAAGCAATGGCACTGCAGACACAGAGTGGCCAGAGCACTGTCCACCACTCTACCTTCACCAGGAAAACAGGGCTGGAAGCTTAGCAGTTGGCTGTTGGGCACCACCTGATCCAGTTTACACCTTGAAGAGCCACAATGACTTATCCCAGCAAGTCCCAGGCCTGAGATGCCCATCTGTGCCACCCACGGGAGGCTCGCTGGAGGGACCAACACACCATCTTCCACAGCAAGCGGTGTCCAGAGCAATTCAGAAGCGAGGGTGGCGCTTTCGACCTGTGTATTTCGTGTCTGCTCGCACTTCCCTGTGGAGAAAAGCAGAGAGTAACTAAGCACAATCCACAGGACATTCTGGGAGGGGAAGTGAAGCAGGTTTGTGGCAGGAGTTTGAATGGGTGACAGCAAGCCAGACCAGCACTGCCTCAGCTGAGACAGGACCCAAATGAACTTACTTGCCCTGTCGTCGTCTACGCTCTTTCTTCTCAAGGATCCAGTCGCGGCTTTTCTTCACAGATTTGCCTTTGGCATTTCTGAACCGTGTCCTGCAGAGAAGCATACGGCACTGAAGAGGAACTGAGATGCAGGAGCACAGTTTTCTCCCCTGGAGGATTACCACCCTCTGCCTTATCAAACCAGTGAGTATCCCTCCCACCACCCCAGGGATGAAAGCAGCTCAGCCAGCACTGGGGCAGGTGGCCAAACATCCCAACTCCACACGTGCTGGAGGAGGTGGCTGCTTGCAGCCCCAGCTCCGAGCTGATACCTACCCTCCAAGGGCTGCAGCAGGCTAGCACTCCCCTGTGCCATGTCTGGCACAGCATCAGCACACTGGGCTCTGGATTTTCAGGGGAATACAGGCTCAAGCACAACCACCTTCCCCTTGTCTGCTCCACTCTGAACAAAGCAGACAAAACTTCCAGTTTCCCAACAAGTTGCCAGTTCTGCTATTGCCCTCCAAGACCAGGTACCCCCTGGACTAAGTGAGCAGAGAACAGCAGTGTAAGAGGCAGGAAAACATGGCAGCCACAAGCTCACGGCAGCCATGACAACTTTCCTCTGTTTTTTGTTCTCTGTCTCTCCCACAGGCTGCAAGAGGGACTCTTCCCTGCACCACTACCATGGGACAAGACCTGGCCAGCAGGAGAAAATCCCCAGGACACAGATAAGCAGAACTAAGCAAAGAATTTGACTGCACAAGAAAGGGAACACCAGGTTTCAGGCGCAGCAGCCTGCCTCCCCAACAAAAATAACCACCACGCTTGGTATGACCAGCACTGTAAACATTCCCCCTGCTATCACACACAACAGTGCTGACCTGAAGAGCCAGGTGCCAGACAGAAAGCACACCTTACACTGAATAGGGTAAGCGTCAACAGCCCCACAACAACACACCAAAGCCCTCAAAACTAACCCATTCCGTTCCTTGTGGGCCCTTTGATAAGATAAAGCAGTGCCCATCTGGGGTGCCACGGGTCCCCCCAGTCCCTTCCCTTCAGTCACTTCTCACATGGCAGCACTGTGGTCCTTGGTCAGCCAGATCCAGCCCTTATACTCCCCCACTCCTTGCTTGGGGATAAGATGCAGCTTCATCCCCTACACAATACCTCTCATTGGTGAACTTTGCCTGGTGTATCTCTTCTCCATCAGCACACTCAGTACCAAGACCCTGAAAAGCAAAATTGGGAAGTTTCACTCTCCTCTGGAGCAGAGCTAACAGTCATGCCATCTAAATTAGGGGAACCTAGGGCTCAGCAAGGAGAAGGACTGAAGCAGGAACAAACTTGTCTTCCAGAAACAGTGGCAAAGAAACCAAATCTCAGGGAGACTAGGGGTTCATGAGACTGCCAGCAAATGTATAAATCAAGTCACACCTGCATGCACACAGCTGCCTGGTTCCTACTCTCACCCACAGTTCTTGCACATCACCCAGCACCCAGGAAAGCAACTCTGCTGCCTCACAGAGCTCACCTTTGGTAACGTGCCAGATGCCCCAACAAAGAGACAAAGGAAGAACCTGAAAGAACAAGAAGAAGGAGCATGATGCTGGGATTATGCATTTGATTTCCAGTGCCCTGGAGACTGAGACTGTTTATATCTACGTTGTAACTTCTGTCCAGGACTGTACCATGGGAGAGAGAACAGCTTGGGGAAAAAAAAAATAAAATCCAGGCCTACACCCAAACACACAGAGACAGAGACACAGGACTCACTTCTTGGCTTTGGCGCTGTTAGGGTAATCTACCACCATTCCCCCAGTAAAGCCAGCTCTCATGGCCTGGGCTGTGATAAGCTCCAGCTGGAAAAAGAAGCACGTGCAAAAGGTATTTAGCAGTCATCCACCATCAATGCCCAAGAGACCTCTCTACGTTCGACCACAGCTAGTTGTACATGCCAAAGATGGGTTGTCCCTGTTAAACTCTGCATCAAGCTCCCAGTTCAGCAGTCTCATCTGGACACCAGTCTGCTGCCTTTATTTGGTTCTCCTGCTCCTCAGTCCACCCTGAGTTACTTGCCACAGAACTCTTTAGGAGAGGGATACTGGACTTGTGTCTTGCCAATTTCCTTGACTTTAAGGCTCAGTCCAAGAAAATCAGATGCTCAGAGGGCTGAGGCACGTCTCCTATGGGGACAGGCTTGTTCAGCCTGGAAAAGAGAAGACTGCGGGGAGACCTTACAGCAGCCTTCCAGTACCTGAAGGGGCCTACAAGAAAGCTGGAGAGGTCTTTTTACAAGGGCCTGTAGTGACAGGACAAGGAGTAACGGGTTTAAACTGAAAGTGGGGAGATTTAGATTAGATATCAGGAAGAAGTTCTTCCTGGAGAGGGTGGAGAGGCACTGGAACAGGCTGCTCAGAGAAGCTGTGGATGCCCCATCCCCGGAAGTGTTTAAGGCCAGGCTGGATAAGGCTTGGAGCAACCTGGTCTAGTGGAAGGTGTCCCTGCCCATGGCAGGGGGGTTGGATCTCGGTGGTCTTTAAGGTCCCTTTCAACCCAAACCGTTCTGTGATTCTATTCATCTGTAAAGCAACAGAAATGGCAGAGGGTGTTCTCCTTATAGGTTTTTTTTGGGATGTTGAAGAGCTTGTACAGATGGCTGGAATGACAGAAACATAGACCGGACGTGGAGAAACACAATGCGTCAGAGCCCCATACAGCATACGACTTCTCTGCCTGTATCTCTTCCCCACTGACTGATGTCTTGTACCTGTTCTGAGTTCTCAGGATACAGCTGCAAGACGGCTCGGGATCCTTGTGCCTACAGGAAATAAAGTCGGTCACAAACCTGTCTCAGTGCATGCAACTCCTCTCATCACCCAATTCTTAGCCCAGACACTAGTGCCCACCTCCTCAAAGCCTCCTGAGAGAGCCTCCAAGAGAGCTGCTCAGACTGCAAAGCCAGCTCCTCCACAGCACAGCAAGGCACAGGGGTAACAGCAGGGATCAGAGAAGCATGAGACACCATGTGGATAGGCAAAGAGGTAGGAAATGGGTGTTCCTGCCAGTCCTCTGTTTCAGAGCACCATTTATTAAAATATCTCGCTTAAAATATCTCACTAAAATGCACCAGCAAGGATGTAAAAGTAGGCAGAGGCCTGACTGGGAGGTCATGAGACTTACCAAGGCAGTATAAAGAGTTGAGAAGAATCGATAAAGACGTTTTGGAGGGCTGTGTGATTTCTTATCAGCATTACAAAGCCACTGCACTGCAGAAATACTGAGGAAGAAAACAAGACCCCTGGGACACTGAGCCATTGATTCTTTCACAGACCCTGTTACCTCCCTTTGAGCTTACTTCCAGCACTAAGCACATGCTAGGCTTCAGGGAAATGATTTAATTTTCTCCACACAGCTTTGGCTTCTGTTCTGCAGTTACACAAATCCCTCTGAAGACTTATTATGCCAAAACCCAACAAGAAGCAATAGTTATTCAAGCACAAAAGAATCACCAAGCATCCCCTTTAGGCCAGTTGAGCAAATAATTCAAGTCCTTAGCTGTGGCCCTTGCATGGCCATGCAGGTTTTGCCAATAAGCAGTCCCAAACAGAGCATTTGGATCAGCAACGGACAATCCCTGCTCCTTCCCAGCACCTTTCTGAGGTATTCTTTAAGCAGAAAAGTGCTTCTGTCCCCTTCACCTAGCCCTTCATCCCCAAAACAACCATCAAACCTTTGATCCAGGGACTGACTTTGCAGCTGAGCAATGGTACAGACATACTTTCTGTTCTCCTTGGAGCGGGTCTCCTGACCATATCCCTTATTTTATTTACTTCAATAAACTTTCTAGCTCACCATCACAAAAAAGACATGCATTGCTTGGGAAACAGTTGTTGGAAAACTGTTTTTACGATCCACAATCTTGGCAGCTTATCTCAGAGAGGTGCAGTCAAGTCACATGGAGCAAAGACAGCAACTGATAAGGACAGTCATGCTCATCTGTTATGCACCCTACACAGACCATGTGTAGTGTACAGATGGTGCAGTTATGTGGCACATCAAGAGCTCGCTTACGTACACGACCTCACCTGATACAGCCGTCAAACATGCCAGGCCTGAAGGGAATGCCATGACCCACATCTGCAAGCAGAAGGTCTCCTTCCACCTCCCTCTCCACAGCCACATCTGCACAGAATAGAGTACGGCTCAAGCAACCAGCTCACACCTCTGGGAACCACCTCTGAGGTGAGGCAAAAGTGGTAGGGGAGAAGGGCCTGCTCACCCAGCATGGCAGGGCTGATGTCCATGCCAATCCAGTAGTGACCCTCATCAGAGATGTAATCCCCACTCAGCCCAGAACCACAACTGAAGGGAGGAAGGAGGAAAGCACAGGAATCATAGGCCTGGTCCAAGCGTGCCCCAACCAGCTGCAATGCTACAGCAGCCCATCCCTCTTCTTTAACCCACAAACAGAGAGATGCCAGTGCCATGGGGCCTGGATGATCCTCAACCCCGGGTGCCCAACTGGTCCCGGTACCATGGCTGGCCACAGCCCTGGATGCCCCATGTGACATGACACAGGGTAGGGCCCCCACTCACCCCACATCCAGCAGAAGGCATGGCCGGTCCTCAGGCAGTCCCAGCAGCTCAACAGCACGCTCCGACATCTGCGACTGGATCTCCATCACCCGGGAGCTGCAAGGCACGTCTAGGACATGGGCATCAGGCGACACGGCCGCGGCGCGATGCCCTCTGCCACTGCCCCACGGTGCGACTTCACACGTAACCCTCTCCGGCCACCATAGGGCAGGGCATCCTGCCCCCCCGCACCACGCCTGCATCCACCCCCCGCACCACTGCCACACGGCAGGACACGGCGGGGCTGCCCCGCGCTGCCTTCACGGGGGGGT
>NW_010272270.1:0-13925 GCF_000690775.1 Eurypyga helias
CAGAGGAGCAGACCTGCTACTACAGGGTCGATGTGCTACTCCAGAGCCTCGGCCCGGCCGAACGTCACACTGAATTAATCAAACCCCACGTTCCTCACCTCATCAGTCTCTCCTAACACAAAGCACTGTGGTTTGGGGCACAGGTTTGAATTTTTCTTTAAACATACAGCCTGTATGACCCGAAGCTATGAAACCTGTGTCTGAAAAACGCAGGCATCTAGAAAATAATACCGACGCTCCCGTTTTTGGAGCACTAAACAAAACGGCCAGGGGGGGGGCGAAGGGCCGCGAGCCCGGCCTGCCCTCCAGCACGGCCAACCCCAAGGCTCCAGCACCCACCACACATGGAGGGACTTCACCTACGGGCCCGCTCCCGCTAAGCCCCCTCCGCAAGGCCCTTCGTACGCCCTCAGCTCCGAGGGGTCAAGGATCAAGACGCCAAAAGCAACATTCCCAACAAACCCCGTCCCAGACCCCCGTCGATGGTCTTACGCTCCTAACAGTGGCGTTCTTCGGCGCGGCGCAAATGAAGTAATTCAGTTATTTGGCTGAAGTCAAAAAGAATTGACTTGCTTCTGAGGATTTCTAGCTGAAGTGCCTTTATTCATTCTGCCCATTTCGGTTGGCGCGATCTGAACATGGGAGGAAAACAACTCTTTGATTATTTTGTATACAAAGACCCTGTCAGGAAAAATAGCCTTCCCTTTCCTTCACATAAACACGAGCTTCATATTCAAGTGCTTCATGTGAATGAACCTCCATCACCTTCGACTCCAAAATAAGCCCTTCCCGGAGTTTGTAATGAAACTAATATGATTATTATAACCATTTTAATTTTTAAAAATGTCACAGCACACAGACTTCATTATTTGCTGCCAACATTTAGGTAAAAGGCTGAAGCACTGGGCTGGGGGCTTGCGTTTTAGCCTTTTCTTTAAATTCCACATTCAATCCAGAACTTAACGGCTCCTTTCTACTTACAAGGAGCCGCTCCCCTTTTCTGAACCCCAGTGACCACATAAGCAACAACCCTTCTCAACAATATTCATCGCTACTGATTGGAGTCACAAAGTCTGGGTGCACATTTCGGTACCCTTCTCCCGAAATGTCACAGTGAAGCTGAGGTCGGTTTTGCTTCATGTTACTGGACACAGCACAGACACTGAGGAAGGAAGAGCAACGTTTCAGGGTCTGAAGGGGAAAAACCCTACCCTCTACCAACTTTCCCTGGCTTTACCCACACTCCCTGGGGCAGGCAGGAGTACAGGGGTTGCCTCCAGCTTCCCCCCAAAAGGGGACACCAGGAAGAAACAGGAGGTAGCTAAGCAGGTTTAGAGGTTTAGCTTTAGAAACTTCTTTGACACACCTGCTGAGGCCAATGCCGTGATAATAAAAAGAGGACACAATTGGCTATTTATCCCAGAAACTTTTGGAAGGGGAAAACCCAACAGTTAACTGTATTTCTACAAGTTCAAGGAGTTACATTTTTGCTGGGGGCAAAGGATGGAAGAAACGACATCGTAAAGCCCTTTATTTTAGCTCTGGAATGGCAAACCTAGAGCTTCCTTGTAACTCTGCCAAGCTCTAAGTGTCATTTCAGGAGAGCAACACAACACTTTATTGTTGTCCTCCACTGCTGCCCAGGATGGAGAAAGAAGACTGTTTATGATAAATTAAAGGTCACAAATAAATGGCAATTTAATAGAAGAAAATCTACTCCACGTGAAATAACATCTCCAAGGGGTAATTAATTACACAGCAGTCTGAGCATATTCCCTTTCACTGAAATGCTGTGAATGGCCATCCCGTTTCATTTCAGTATGCATCCCTGTCTCAGGAAACCCCGTTGAACAAAAAAGAAAACAGGTACAGTACCGGCACGGCACCTACTACCGCCCTGCACAACACACATGCAATTTTGCAGTACACTTAAAAGAGAAATTTAACCTAACAATAAACGTCAAAGAGGTTTCACCCTCATTGCCAGGATCAATGATTGGTATTAAAGCGGATTGCCACATATTCACAAAAGAGTTGTTCGATAATTTGACATTTGTACAGATTGCTGTCTTTGTATAAAAGGATCCTAGCTCATAAAACTGATTGATGACAGTGGAAGAAAACTACTTTCATTCCAAACCCATACACCCTTCCTGTCGTTAGAAAACGTACTTTTTCTGAATCACAAAAATTCCCATGCACTTAAAATTGATCAAATCCTCAAGTGCTCTGTTGATGTTTGACTTATCGCATAATTAAGCTGTGCAAACTTTGGGAGTTTGGCAAGGGAGAAGTAGGAGGGAATTCTACAACGCATTTTAGGCTTTCCAGTAATATTTACCCAAGGAAAACCGCCTTTAAGTTGGCACAGTGAGAAAGGAGGTTCGGTGTGGGATTATTCTATTGCTTATGCAGCTTTTGTGCTACCACTCAGAAACTCACTTAAATCTACGCAAATGCACTTCCCCATCCTTTTCACACTGGTTCTTCAAGAATCACTTAAAACATTTTGAACCATCGGGAGCATAGAGACTATAATTCGAATGAAAAACATCAACACTCTCTGTTATTCAGAAGGGAGAAATCTGTCAATGTTTCAAGGCAGCCGTACTAAGGCCAAGGGTAAGGGTGAGCTTGTGCTCGCCTTAATGTGTTCAGGGAACCACCAGGATGCATACGCAGGATAAATTCCTGTAAAACACAGAAATAAGAGTATTTCATTTGAAGTCACGCAAATAATCACTCAATTAATTTGGCAGTGGTTTCTATACTGGGTTGTGGGCTGGGTTTTTTTACTACTAACCCCCTTCTAGGGCATATTCAGCTGTTCCTCTGCTTGACAACCTATGCATACGCAGAAAGAGTTTACCCCAGAATCTTTCCCTTTTCTCTACTAACATTTTCTGGTGTGTGACATTAAAGTTACCATGAAACAGCACCGCAAGTACTGAAAACCCTCAGATGTTTTTCAGAAGCTCAGGCCGGTGCCACAGTCTCTCGGTGTGTTTTGCTCATGTTTCGCTCTCGATTTGGTAACCCCATGGGGAAGACCACTCGAAGAACAAGAGGTCTGTGTGGCACTGTGCATGGTGGCTCTGTGGATCCCTACAATTTCTCTTCCGTGAAACACTCAGCTCAGGCGAACAGTGTAAACAGGGGATTTTGTTCTTAAATGAAGAAAGCCTTTCTCAAGGTCTGAATAGACAGCAGGATACAGCACTTACTTCCACCAACTTTTGTTCTTTATGTTCGGCAACACTATTGAATACGAGAATTCTTAAAAAAAAAAAAAAATTACAGGCCACAGAGTCTTTAAGACTTATTCTGTTTCACTGCCTGTGAAATAACCAATTCAGTAACATCAAGACAATCCTAGTCACTTGAAGATTTGCTAGCCAAGTTTTTTAAAAGAGCTACCAAGACATTTCCTACCATTTTGCATCAGCTTTGTAAGCATTCCTCAAAGTTTTACAACATCCAGCAAGAATTTTACGGATTATGAGACACTTCTAAGTCGGACAGAAGAAAATAAAATGATGTGAGGAGGCTTGGGCCCTTCCTGACTTCCTGGAGACTAGAAGTAAAACTCACTCTGATTCCAGTGTGAACAGAGTTAGGTCAACTGGAATTACCATCGAGAGCTAATGCTTATGGAACTACCGTACTTAAAACCCAACTAATTGGATTAGGGGTGGTTTCTCCGAATTACAAAAGGATTTTCTGGATATACTGTTCAGGAATTTTTTTGAAACTGAAGATTTGCAATTTTAAAAGTTCACTGAAAGTTTCTTAACAGATTTCTAATAGCTACACAATTTAACTAATTGTATGTCATCTTTTCTGGTTTAAAAGTAAGGCTGTCATTCACAACAATCAAATCTGGAAGTGTGATCAGCTGGGGCAGTATGATAAAGTCAAACATTGAAAATACATGTGAATTCTGAAAAAAGAAAAAAGAAAAGGTATTTTGCCTTTTGCCAAGATTTACGTTTGTCCACATAACAGCTCTTCTCCTTTCAGCTGTTTTCCTGCTGTGGAACCTGGGCCTGTGATACCTGAGAATTCTTCTCTATTTCTTTTTCTTTGTGATGACTGTTTTAAAAGCAGTATGAGAAACATCTTGCGATGTGGCTATGAGACAGGTATATTAACGTGTCCATTTGCAATATGAAAACACTTCCCCTACTACCTTCAGCCAACTTCCTTTTCAGAATTGGTAATCCGGAGGCAGTATGTTTTATCATTCCTAGACTGATAAGCAGTCCCTTTTATAGGGTTCACAAATACCTCTTCCACTGATGGAAATGACCAGCAAACCCTTAAAGGAGGGTTATTTGTAACAGAAATGGCAAGCACCTGCCACAACGAAACCTGCAGGTGGCCGAAAATGACGGCACTATAGGTAGACTGGTAAAAGCACAGACACTAAAATCACTTCATATCACACATACAATTTTAGCTTTATTCTTGGTAATTGACCTGGCTGCCACCTAATTTCCAACTAGCCGTGATTTTTAGATCATACCGAATAGTTATTTCTGCTGCTGTCCATATTCTGAAGTATTAATAGAAAGTAAATGGGTTCATATTTTTTCCTCCCGGCCTTGGGGACTTGTATCTCCTATTTTCCTTTCCTATCTGAAGTTAGAATTACTCTTTTGTACCTCCCGCTTTCCCTTGCCCCTCTCAAAAAGGGACCATTCACGCACACACCTTCGCGTCCTTCTATAAATGTAACAAAACAGAGACAAATCCATCTCTGATAAACTCTGCTCATGTCAGCGGCAACTGTACCTAAACAGGCGTGCTGAAGATAATCCCAGATTCACAGAGAGAACCTGGGTGTCTGCAACATTACCTGGCCTCTGCAGTGCCTTGTTACAGAAAGCTGCTCTGAACACCGTATTAAACAAAGAAAGGTGGGATGGGTAAAAAAAGGGCAGAAACCAAGTAGGCTATTCCAAACAGTGCAATCTGCATGGTTTTCTCTGCTGTTGATGTAGCCATCATCAGAGCCACAGGGCCTGAAAGATAAGCAATGTCAAGAAACCCGTACCACCTGCCTCTCATAGGCAAAGCTCAATGGCCAATGCTATTCTGTACTATTTGGCACTCTGTACTACCTCAAATCTTTAATGCAAGCATGAAAACGGGGCACAGAAGCCATGATGCTACAGAAATGTTTTAGATTCATACCAAAGACTGGTTTGGGTTGGAAGGAACCTTACAGACCATCTAGTTCCAACCCCCCTGCCATGGGCAGGGACACCTTGCACTAGACCAGGTTGCTCAAAGCCTCATCCAGCCTGGCCTTGAACACTTCCAGGGAGGTTTTCCCCTCTTGTCTTCAAATTTTGGTTGTTGACCTATGCAATGAAAATAGGAAAAATTGGATAAATTCCTCCCCTCCTCCACACACAGAGGGATATTGTATTTCTACATTCTATGTGCACTTATGTCTGTACTGCTGTAAGCATAAATGAGACTAGTTTCCACTCTGTAGTTTGTTAGCAGTGTTTCATCTTGAACTGCTATAGCTAAACAAGAAGAAAATCCATGCATGGATGGGCATGACCACTGGTTAAGTCTTCCAGAATCAATCGGTTGCCTCTTCACTGCACAAGAAAAATCCACTAGATGCCCAGCAATGCTGAATGCAATGCATCAGGATAAGAAGGAAGACTTCCAACTCATTTCCCTATCACATCAGAAAGTTGGTAAGAAAGGTTTTCTGATCACATAAAATTTTCTCGCCCACAACAATTGTGAAATCTCACTTCACACCCACCCCCAACATAACAAGGTTATTGACCGGTTGGAGCGAGTCCAGAGGAGGCCACGAAGATGCTCAGAGGGCTGGAGCAGCTCTCCTGCGATGATGAAAGAAGGCTGAGAGAGTTGGGCTTGTTCAGCCTGGAGAAGAGAAGGCTCCGGGGAGACCTTATTGCAGCCTTCCAGTACCTGAAGGGGCTACAAGGAAGTTGGGGGGGACTTTTTACAAGGGTCTGTAGTGACAGGACAAGGGGTAATGGGTTTAAATTGAAAGTGGGGAGGGTTAGATTAGATATCAGGAAGAAGTTCTTCCCGGCGAGGGTGGTGAGGCACTGGAACAGGTTGCCCAGAGAAGCTGTGGATGCCCCATCCCTGGAAGTGTTCAAGGCCAGGCTGGATGAGGCTTTGAGCAACCTGGTCTAGTGGAAGGTGTCCCTGCCCATGGCAGGGGGTTGGAACTAGATGATCTTTAAGGTCCCTTCCAACCCAAACCATTCTATGATTCCATGATAACACTAGCTCAAAATACTAAAGGAACAGAAAAAGAAGAATCACATTACAAGCAGTGAAAGAATCTTTCTTCCTAAGTAGCAATATTGTGCTGAAGAACTGATGAAGAAGGAGTGCATGGTACTCATGTGAGGAACCACCATCTGCGTTAGCAGAGGAAACACGTTGTTAGAGGCGGTGTTCTAGGAGATTGGGATGTTGCCCAACAGTAAGGAATGAAAGGAGGGCAGGTGCATCTGTTACTGGCGTATTCGTATTCTGTCTGACCTCAACAGCCTGCCTGGCCCACTGGCAATACTGAACCATGGAAAACCAAATTAGTGAGAGGATATGCTCAGTTGTGTAAAATCTTAGAGGACTGAGTGCTGTGTGATATTTTCCCTTCCAATATAGGGATTTCTTGGTTAAAAATTCATGAAACCTCAAAGTTGCTTTATTTAAAAGCAAAGTAAGTCCAAGGGACCAAAATGGTGTATCAGAAAAAGATTAAATCGATATTGGAAGTAACAAATGGAATGTGAAAACGTGTTACTACAGCTGTGTACTCCGTTGCTGGTGTGGTGATCAGTGACAGAAATAACTCATCACTACAACATAAAACGTCTGTAACCCAATTTCACTTCCTACCTCTTGTATGATGTATACAAACATCAGGTGAAGTTCAACATCTGCGATGCTGAAGCTTTGTAATAGTCAAACATTATGATGGGTTTTCTATCAAACTAAAAAGAGTTCAAGAACCAAAGGGGTACTTTGAATCCACAGAACAAGCACACAGAAGCGTTCGATGTCATACACAGTCCCACATAGTGTCACTTCGTCAGCCTCCAAGTCACTTTGAACAAGCAGAAGGCTTTTTAAGTACTGACTTTGTGTCACAAGGCGAAGAAGAAATACATCCTTTTATCTGGGAATTCATCTCTGACCAGGAACAAAGACTTGCTGCTCACAACAGGTTATTTTTCTTCTCTTTCTGAATATAAAAATACCCTACTGGTCTCATAACATGAGGCTGCTATCTGCTCCCAAAAAGATCTTGAAAAAGAAGTTACGCCTTTCGCTGAAGAGCACGGTGCAATTCAGAAGATGAGAGCAAATGTGGTATTTTGTACGGAGAACAAAGATTTGGGTTTTCAAGCAAACCAGAATACAAACAGGTCAAGAGCTAGTCATCAAAATAAAAATGTAACAGAAATCCATAGAGGGAGTGGAGAATATTGACAAACACACTTTTCATTAGAAAAGACTTTTTGTGTCAATTTTTGAATTAAGAAAATCAATCAGAGGCGACGCTATACTGAGAGCAGCACCAGGAAGCAGCAGTTCAGTTCAACAGAGAGAAGCTGCGCAATCAATTCAACCTTTCGTCAGAAACCTCACCAGCTCTGCAGAAATGGGATACTGAGCCAAGAGCCCTAAAATGGGTTAAAATATTTAGCAAGCGTGGGACTTCTAAATCATCCTAGGCTGTGACCTACCTGTGCCAGTGAATCTGGCTGCAATGGAGAACAGTCTCCCAGGATACAGCCATGGTTTGATGGGCAGGCAACAATAAGGAGGACCTCTGCAGGAAAGCCAAAGTCTGCATTCAATTCAATCAGCAAGCGCATGGAACTAAAACCTTAATCACATGTAACTAAACGTTTAGAGGGAAGTGTGTTTTTAAAGTCAAAGATACGAGGGCGGGGGACGGGGTGGAAATTGGGGGAGGGTGTGAGGGGTCAAAAAAGCTGTTTCAGGCTTCTATTATGATACTTTCAAAACACCACTTTTTAAAAACAGCTGTATGCTGCTTTTTTTTAATGTATATTTTAAAAGAACATTATGAAATCATTGGGCACAGACATAATGTTAACAACTTCTCTTTTTTCATGCAAAATTTCTTTGACAGCTTGGCATATAGTTAATCACATTTTTAAACTCAATGCACCCCAACACAGTGGACCTAATTTTTCAATCTGTCGGCCATAATTTGTCATTAAAAAACTTAACAAAACAGATAAAATATTTCACTTTTTTCTCAGGCTTGTGACTTGGCAATGGGCTGAAGAAAATGTGAATTTCCAGCAAGATTAATGAATAATTATTAGTTGAGATTAACCTGTTATATAGATTTAATGGATTTCTGTATTGGCCATGGAAGTTCTCAGAATAAATTGATGAATGATTGCCACAAATGAAAACAAGTTAACCTGATCAGAAGGAGTCATGGAGGCTGAGGGAGAAAAGGAGAACAGATATGAAGGAGGGAGCAAATCTGATGTTCAGAAAGGTATTTGAGCCATTGATACTAATGGAAAAGACAGAGAGGGCCTCGTTAATGACTGCACCCACCATTCCTCTTGGGGTGACAGTCACATTAACCTTCACTTGCTACAGCAATCATATCAGGTACAAAGCAAATCTCTTTCAGAGAATTCTTTGGGGCAATCATGACTGTTGGGCTACCGGGATTTTACTTTCAGCTTTTAATTGGATAAAGATGAAAGTGTGGGTGTTTTTGCTCCTCAAGAAAGCACAGACTGCACCCGTTTCATAAGTTTTATTAAGGATAAAATGATTTTATAGAACAGGAAGATATGGAAGCATGCTCACATGCTATCACAGCAAATATCCAAGGCTTCGAATTCTATCTGTAGAACTTTTTTTTTTAAATATTTGCTGAAAAAACCCCAAGAAACCTTGGTATGCACCTCCGAGAGAAAGCAACTTAGCCAGTGATTAACAGACCAATTGGTGTAAAGTCCTGCTTGACATTCTCCAGTCAATCACGCATGCACTCTAATAGCATACTTACCAAAGCTACATTTACATAACATCCTTTCCACACTGCCTTCCACCAGCAGCTCCATCTTTTTCCCTCTCTCCTCAGTCTCTCCCTTCACCTCTTCTCCTTCCCTTTTCTCACCTCCTTCTCTTTAGGCTGAGTCCGGTTCCCCAACAAAACCAGCACAAAAATCCCAGCGTTCCTCTGCAAGCACACGATTCTCTGCTGGCGTGTTCTCCCTCTGCCCTTCCCTCAAACACACCCATATTTTTGGGGGAGTAAAAACACCTACTGCCCTTTCTGTACACACTCTAGTAGACTACGTTGGTAGTTGCCCATAGCGTAGTAAGCATGAAAACCAGCAGCATATGGGTCTTAATCCAACTTGCCTTCTAATTGCCTCTTTATATTTCAAAACATGGCACAGGGCAATTAGCACCCCAAAAACGCCCACACGCCAAAACACCCAACCACCTCAGTTCAGCCTGGAAGCCAGACACACCACTTCCCGTGCAACACCAACAGGCTGTGGTGCCAGACCCACCCTGCCCACCGGGGACCCCTACCCACACCCCTGCCCACAGGCCCAGGGAAGAGGAGGCTCCGAGGAGACCTCATTGCAGCTTTCCAGTATCTGAAGGGGGCCTACAAGGGTACTGGGAGAGGACTTTTTACAAGAGCCTGTAGTGATAGGACAAGGGGTAATGGGTATAAATTGAAATCAGGGAGGTTTAGATTAGATATCAGGAAGAAATTCTTCACGGAGAGGGTGGTGAGGCACTGGAACAGGTTGCCCAAGGAAGCTGTGGATGCCCCATCCCTGGATGTCTTCAAGGCCAGGCTGGATGAGGCTTTGAGCAACCTGGTCTAGTGGAAGGTGTCCCTGCCCATGGCAGGGGGGTTGGAACTAGATGGTCTTTAAGGTCCCTTCCAACCCAAACCATTCTATGATTCTATGATTTCAGCTCTGCCTGGGGCACCCAGTGCTGGCCCCAGCCACGATCAGGGAGCAGCAGGCCCGGGGCGGCACCAGGAGGAGGGAGAGGGTGCCCAGAGCACGGGCAGGGCGGTGTCCTCCCCAAGGGGTGTGCAGTCCTACAGAATCTCTTATTTTTATAGGGTGACAGTACACATCACTGCCTACAATATCCTTCACCCCACCCCACCTCCACCTGCCCTGTCAGCTATGAGTAACTTTGACCTAGTGGGTAATTATTTTCTGCGCACAGAGTGCTTCACCAAGCTATTTTCTTCTCCCCCCTCCACAAATTTCAAGAGATTTCGGTCGTTGCCTCTTTCTACGCAGAGATGTAAATTTATTGTCTCCTTTCTTTTTTTGGCAACACATTTTGGAAGCGTTCCTGCTTGTGCTCTGACCCACGCTGAGCTGTCTGTCAGCCTTTACACCTTGCCTGCGAGTGTTAAATTCAAAATCTGTTCCCAAGCTTTCCGAGTAGCTGCACTCGTGGGGTACGTTTCTAGCTACCAGCCCACCAAGCTGATACACGGCGTAGAAAACATTCATGGAAGCTGCCTAGTGACAACTGAGAGGCCATTGAGACGAGGACCATTGAGCCTAAGACCTTTGATATTTGAGACCACAAATATCTGACATTTGAGACCTCTATAAAAAGGAAGATGCGAAGTTACATTATGTTGACCCACGTGAGGGCTCAGACTGACCTATGTTCAAAATATCTCCTGGGGGTGGGCAAGGAAAGGTGGCAACGCCTTTCCCAGGACGTCTTACTAGAATAAGAAAGCTAACCTGCCGAATGAGCACCTTTTTTGGCTGTATCCATTTATAAAAAGAATGGCAAAAATCTTCCCTATCTTAGGCCTCTTGAAACACCTTTGAAATACCTGACTACAGCCATACCTCAGAGACGACTGTCCCCTTCCTCTGACCTCCAGAGGGGAAGGTTTGCCTTTTGGGAGCGTTCACAGAACGGTGGACAGGGCCTAATTACGATAAAAGAAGCTGCCTTCTCTGCTCTGCTGGTGGCAGGCAGAACCCCTCTCAGTTAGGAAGTTATGGACACTACAACGGAGGGTATGCAGAGAACAGGGGCTGGCTGTGTGAAGGAAAGCAATTAGAGCTGCCTAAAAGAACCTTGAGATGTATTCTGTGTGCATTTGGGGAAACTACTTCTTAAATTTTGTCCGTGATGAGGAAGGAGATGCCTACTGCACATTTCTAAACTAAAAAACCCACTCAGCTGGCACACGCTGGTTTTCTTCCACTTAGGGACCGCGTTGCCTTCCCCCGTGACGTAGGGAGAGAAATTCTGCGCTCACTCACACGCAGGCACAGCCCATCTGTGTCAGCTGGATCTGCTTCGGAGAACAAAAGAACTGATTCTAACAGACCCGCACGGCTTAGATGGCATGCAACTTGGCTTTTCCTTATTTTAACAACAGCAGACAGTGCAAATAAACTTTTAGACTTGGAATAAATGATCATGGAAAGAAGTTAGACTTGCCCATTTTGGAAGGTGTGAAACAGGTAAATGTTTATGCAGTACTGCTGTGCACGCACAGCTGCCCTTACCCAGGGGTAAACACACGAGCGGGAAGCGTTGCACCCATTTAAATTACCTTTTCTGTACTTCAAATCTTTATGCAAAGGTTACCTAGAGATTAATCCAGCTGAGAACTTACAGAATATATAGGACTTACAGCTGTAGGTAGTACAGCTTTCTAGCAGGTAATATATGACAGCCACCTCAAAACACCATGTTCTTCGAGACTGCACTGATAAAGCCAGACATACCACAAGAACTATCAAAAAGTTGTGGGGTTTTAACGAAAAGATTTTTCCCATACTGAGAAAAACAAGCAGACTTCTGAAGCATCCAGGATTTCAAGCAGATGTAAATAAGTCATAACCATAATTGATGATCATTTTCACGTTTCTGCTCCTTCTTTTTACTGAAGACAATGAGAAAACGAGGAATGGATCGGTTAAAAGAAAAGCCTTCTGCCAACTGTTTAGCAGTTAAGAAGTGGAATAAAATCAGTCTGGAGATTATTTCACACTACTTCATAAGCCTAAACCAAATAAGCCTGTGGGAACGTAGCCGAAAGCAGTGAGTAAGGAGAGTGTAGAGCCCAGTGAGGCTATTTCCCCAGCTCCCACAGCCAGTGGGAGAGCCGCTGTTAGGGCTACTGCAGGAAATGAGGAGCAGGGGTTCCTGGGGTGTGCTTGCTGCCCTGCTCACTGAGCAGGAATATGACTTGGAAACACCATCTTGGATGTCAGCCATATTCCTTCAAGCATTCACCAATTCACAGGCAACATCCTTTTTTTGGTGTCCATCATGGGCTTTGAAACATTTTGGGAACCTGACACCAAAGACTGTGGAACATCATGGAGAAGAAGGTGCACATGTAAACCTCAGTCATTCTGAAGGGGCAGGGCCTTTCCTGGGGTTTTTGTCTCCTGGTGACAGCTGGTGCTGCAAATGAACGGAAGGCGGGGGTACAGAGGTAGGCAGCGTTCAGTACTGAACACCAGGCGAGCTGCAGGAAGTGTTTGCTTCCTCTGGTTTTCCTGACTCTCCATGACCTAATATTCTGAAGCTATTTTTCTTATTCTGCCTTTTCCAGTCTCTTTCCCCATCGCTCACAGCTTTTCTGTTTCTTATTTGATTGTCTCTCTAATTATTTTCCTTCGTGCAAAAGTAAGGGCAACGACACTCCTCCTTCTCTTAAACCTAAAACTGGTTAAAGTTCACATGGAAGACTAGAGAGCTACTACGCCATAATTCTTCTTTTTATTTCACATAACTACTTCACAAATGTATTCATGTTCTATTTCACCTAAAAATGACAGGTAATTCTTCAATTTGGGAATTTGCGTAAGACAAAAAAAACTCCCAAGCGTACTATTGACTGCCTAAGGAAGGAAGAATTGCTATGGCATGGGAGATTCAAAGAATTCTTGTTCTGGCCCATATGTTTTGTCATATACTGCTATGTGAGTAGAGACAGAAACCTTGAATACCCTCAAAATTTCTTCTATAGCAAAGATGTTTTGATTTAGCTAAGACAAATAGCTGAGAAAAAAAAAGTCATAGAAAATACTGTGTGCCATATGTGAGACAAGTCATATTTTTCTCAATGTGAAGATAATTTTAATTTGATAAACTTACTATATTTAAACTCATAAAGTACATGCTGGTCATACTGAGCAATTGTCAGTAAGGAGCTCTGTTTAAAAGCTGACAGCATTACGTGTCCTTACAATATGTATGCAGTTATACATCTAGAGAATATAGCTGAGTATGATCTGTTTGTCTGTTAATCAACATACACTGATTCTTTAGAAATGGGAATAAGTTCTTAAGTCTACACCATCCCTCCACAATAAAAAATAATACCCTTTTGCTGAAAATTGAAACAAGCAAGAGTCATACTTCTGAGGTAAAGAAAATACGGGAATATAAAAATTATAAATTATATAAAGATAAAAGTAACAATAACAAGAACTATGTATAAGCTGGGAGCATAAATAAAATAATAAAGGAAAACTATGCAAAAAAATTGTGACGTACAAGACTAAACAATGACAATTCCTTTCAATCCTACCATTATCTTATGTATTTATAACTAAATACGTGAAGAATACAGACGCAGTACATAGAATTTTATGTAAGATTGTTGCAATATGAGGGATGCTAGGACTAAACTGTTGGGTAGAAGGCAACAGGAATTCACTTTTTGTTCTGTTATCCTGAATACTGCTTTACCCTCCAAACACAAAATGCCCATGGTGCCATGCCCACTATAGGTACTAGGAGGTTAACTTACAGTTTCATCATTTCAGTGCTCCAGTTCACAGAGTCACAGTCACAGCGTGGAAGGGGTTGGAAGG
>NW_010272271.1:0-5433 GCF_000690775.1 Eurypyga helias
AACCATTCTATGATTCTATGACACATCGAAGATGGAAATTCAGACTTCTGCATTTGCATTTTAAGAAACATTCTGTCAGCCTGACTGTTTAAAACAAGTTCTCTTGAGTGAATGGAACCTGGAAAGAGTCTGCTCCACTGGTAGCCTGACATTAGGACTTAGAGACGGTGAAGTCTTACTCTAGCTGCTATATATGCCCATAGTTTATAAATCATTTTATGCTTAGGGAGGGCAGATAATCCTTACATTAATTACCAGAGCAAGTAAGACGTCCTGAAGTTCCACAAGATTGACAAAAATGGAATGAATGTAAATAATTACAAAAAATTAAGGTAAAGGAAATATATTCACATCTTAAGGCATCTTTTCTACCTCATATATTGGATTCAGACATAATTAATGCAATAGGAAAACTTCTGCTGAAAAATGGTAATATTGTAGTGAGAAACACCAAACATTCACATCAAGTTTTAACACATTCATTTTTCATTCTCTTAATATTATAATCTTTATGAAATTCAGTGTGAAATTTCAGTCTCAGGTCTTGTCGTCTTTTATACCCCTTGTTGGTTTCTGCATCTGGAAATGGCATAGTAACATTATCTAACTTGCTGATTTGATCAAGCTGTAAAGGAAAACTGTTCACTGGTCTTAAAGTCACATACTCTTTTCAGGAAAGAGACATCTTGCTCAATTCCCCCTCAGCAACTGAGTACAATTGTGAAAATTAAATAATTTCCTATCATATTTCTCAAGAATCTCTCTTTAAAAACTCCTGATTTGTGTCTTGTTGAAGTCCCAGATTTTGCCTCTACTGCAACCCAAACTAAGGGTGGCTTTTTTCTGTAAAATTCCATCTGTTGATGCACAGTGTGAACATCCAGTCTATTCCCTTCATAATAAGTGGAGTAGGTGTTTCTAAGGCAAAATTCTTACAATGTCTTTTGGATTACTGCTTTATAAATAAAATGAAGTGCCTTCTAGCAATACCAGTTTCCGTTCATTGACACTGGAAAGAGTATAGACATCTAGCTGGAATGTAGGTGTTGGAACTTAGAAAAGATGTGTTCTTACTTTATTTGAAATATAATATATGCTCACACACATATGTACAGGCATGTATCTACTAAAATGAAAAAAAAAACCTTTTCTTCCAGTTTGCTGTCACATCAGAAACTGAGCTTTTTGGTTGCCTACACAACTAAACCCCATGTACTAACAATCATTATTATTATTAACGTTAACATTGCAAATACTCATTGTTTATTTCTGTCTTTCCTTTTATCTAGTATGGAAAGAATACTCTTGAAGTTAGAGAATGAAAGAATTTTTTCCTTAAGACACTCTCTTCATTCCAACATGATTTTCTTCAAGAACTGAAAAAAAAAAAAATTAAAATATTTATGTGGTTATTGAACTTTCCAAGATGGTAAATTTTCATATCAGAAGGAAAAGGATGCTGAAACAGCAGAAGATAACAAGGTGTTTCTGGTTTAGTTTATGTAATTTTTGGTCTGGACATGAGGGATTACTCTGTAAAACTTCTAGTCTGTTTTCCCTTTCATTCTCCTTGCAATGTCATTTTACTTTAGTAGCTACTCTCGTGATCCTGCTCCTTGTTGAATATGCATATAGTACTGTGTTCCTTTAATTTAGTATCAGTTCTGATAACCTTTTATACAATTATTTTGCTGTTGATTATGCCCCAGACCTCTCTATTGTGGTTAATGTCATTGATGTCTTTTGTAAGACATTTGCAAGAAGTTCTTAGAAACTATTCTTTGAAAATATTCTGACCAGAATGCATTCTATTGTAATGGCCAAATTACTTCTGGTTTCTTACATATATCCTATGTCTTTCACCTATTACAACTTTGCAAATCATGGTTTTATTTCTTATTTGTATTCAGCATTGTTATTTGCACATACCATAAACCTACATTTAAATCACTGCCATATAATGTGTAAGTACTGTTATTCAACATAACATGATGGAAAATTTTTGCTCTTAGGTATTCAGTTATATAAAAAAAACAAGTCCAAGATTTTCTATAAATGCTGTAAAAGAAAAAAGTTACTCTCTGCTATCCTATGAGAGGGATGTCACGTGTTGATTTTTCATTATTTCTGAGATTTTAGTTTCCAACTATTATGTGTACAAACAAACCTGTCTGTTTAAAAGCTTGGACAATTAAATTCCTCTTCACAAAAGAGCCTGAATATTGATTCAACCACGTCATCATTAAATACCTATATGAACATACATGCTTATAAAAGTTGTTAGTAATTTTTTCAGATCTATGTCATGCTGCAAATATACGTGTTTACAAAGATTTATCATTTTTTTAATATTTAAAAATTAAAAATCCATATTTAGTTATTATTAATATAATGCATAAATGGTATGTAATTTACACCAAATATATATATAAGTACATATGTAAAAATGTATGTAAACAGTAATATATTTAAATTAATATTTAATATTTAAATTTATAAAGACACTGGCTCTACTGTAGGCTTTATAAAAGTTTGGTAACTCTGGGTATGTAATGGGAAATAAAGATGCTTCTGTAAGCAAAATTTCTGTACAGGGAGCTGCTTGAGAGTAAGTCTTACAGACAGTGCTGCGACACTGTTTCATTTCATTTTCAAATGACACTTTTAGAAACCAATGTGGAAATTTACCTTCTATTCACCAATCTGCAATTTCCTAAGCTGTTCCTGAACATACATAGCTGAGTCAGGAAGGATTCAGAAACAAGACCACAGTTTTGGTTTTCAAATGGCTGCTAGTTTACACCTGTATTATTTAATTAGCAGGGATATTGTCCCTGGCTTGTTTTTTCCCACACCTCCCTCTTCTGCTACTGCTTCATATACATCATTTAGTGAATAGTGGTTGATTGGAGACTGTCACTCTGTGAATCAGAATACCTGTCTCTTGTGTCAGCCTGTAAGAAACAGAAGCTGTCGTCTATTCCACACCTTGTTATTTTTTTAATATAGCATTGTGTGATTTTCTACCACAGTACAAAATAGTATTTAAGTTCCAATGTTCTAATTGGTTTGTTTTCATGTACTTAGGATAAGACTTGTTGTAAGCTATCTATTAACTGTCTGTCGGTTATCCATGGGAAGCCTCCAACAAGAATCCTTAGTTAGCATCCTCCATTCTTTGGTACTGCCAAGATATCACAACAATATGCTTCTATAGCCCTTCTATTCTTGCAGTCTCCTATTTACTTTTCTTTGCTGTTTATGGCAATTGTTGCAACAATGGATAGAAACTCTGAGAGCTTTGAGGATGCAACACCATTTTTTATGCTGGATTTTTGTTAGCTGTGCTCATGGTTGGCTCTGGGGCTGTAAGAATGTGGCTCCAGTGTGACTTTGTTTCCCCAGTCATCACATGGCAAACTGCATTCTCCCTGAAGAGAGCGGAATACTCTGGCCATATGGGCTGTGTGTGTGCTGTCTTCCTTAAGCTGATGTTTTTCACGACCTACTGTCTATTGCTTGTTTTCCTTTACCCTGGTCTGGAGGGATTTCCTGGTGTTTTATTTCTGACAGCATTTCTTAATCCTTGTTCTCCCTAGCCACTTCTTGTCAAAAGGATTGAATCTCCCTTTATCTCTCTCATAATGATTGTAAGATTGGAAAAGCGTATTGTACCTGAGCTGGCGGGTGGGAACATAGGGGGTACTCTCTTACCGGCTGCCAAGCTCTGTTTTCCTCTCGATGTGGTGATTTTCATCCTTTATGAAAAAAATTCTTGAAGATGCTCCAGGTACTGAGAAGCTCATAAAAGACTAATTTTTTCTTTGGCAATGCATGACGTTGTTTTTAATAGACTACTGATCAATTTACAGGAGTAACAATAGGGGCAATTCTTTCAGTTGCCACCTTATTACACTATGCAGTGTGCACTGTATCCATTGCAATATCACACTTTCCAAAAGGGCCTAAATGACTTTATTTCCTAAATATAAAAATCATTTTGAAAACATATGTTTTAAGTTTCATCGTGACTTCTAAAATTACAGCATAGTCACAGAAGAGCTATCAGAGTTCACCGTTCCCCGACTATAACAAAGCAATGCTTGCTCATTGGAAATGTAACTTATTGCTAAACTTTTAGCTTGTAATTGCTAGGTATTACCTTACCTATTCTGGAATTTGTTGGATCAAAGACTATTTGTATATTTCATTGCTCTGGAAAAATATCCTTGCTTTTAGACAAAGCATCAGGCAGTTACTGAAGGACAAAAATTTCCAGAAATTCTCTTTTCTTGCCTCTTTCTGGGGGACTTATGAAGAGAATTGCTGGCTCCCAACACTCACCAGCTTTGAAAGAACTGCCAACCTTATATATAGGGCTTATTTTCTGTAGGAAATATAATCCAATTTAATTAGCATTAAGTAAAGCAGAAAAAGTAATGTGGGTACCTGTAACAACAAAAAACCCCTATGGTTAGTCTCTTCCAGCCTTTGGTTCCTAAGTCCTAGTGCACATTAAATAGTTTCCACTTCCAGTGTAGTGATGGTGGCCCAAGGGAATCACAGGTTCTCCAGTGAATTGCTGAATTGTGATGAAATAACAAAGCATTATTTATTCACTTTGTTACTTAAAATGAGTATATTTGGTATTTTTGTGTACTTTCTCATAAAATGAGCCTTGGTCTCTGAAGAGACAATAGTACCTGAGAGAATCCTATCCTCCGGACTGTGTCTGGGGCCTGTTTGGAGGTATAACTGCTCATGTATCTATGAGGAAGTCGTGACTTCCTGTGCCATTTGCAACATCACTGTATCTATCCACAATCATTGTGGAGCGTTTCCAGACTGCGTTTTCTTCCAGAACGACACAGAAGACTGAAGGTATCATCAGAGCATGTTAAGGGGCAGTGGTTCCCTAAGGGATGGGGAGTCAAGAGCTCAGCAGTGTAACAGCTCATCCAGAGGCAGGGCAGTGGAAGAAGATGGGGAGTGGAAGGTAATGTGGGATAGCCTCAGGCACATGGCACCTCCTTGGGAATGGACTGGGATTGGGCCAGGACATGGGCCAGCTTGGTGGGGCCCATGGCTGGGCAGGGCAGGGCTGTGGGGAGCTGGAGACCAGTGCTTCTGTAGCATCACTGGGGCAGGGACAAACAGCCCTGGGGGCTCCAGTGGGATGCTGGGACCTGTGCAGCGTGAAGGGAGCCCGGGGGGAGGCTGGGCAGGTACAAGAAAGCCAATCTTCCATGAATTTGGTTTGGTCTATTTTTAAACCTGGTTGGTTTGGATTCTCTCTTTCGTGAGTGTAATTAGGCTGTATCTCTCCGAAGTGAGGAGGACCTAAAACTTACTAAAACCTTCTGTGGTTTCCAGGGAAGGGGATGTGGATTATGCCATGTCTTGGGGAGGGGGGGGGGGGAAAGAAAAAAAATT
>NW_010272271.1:5464-6821 GCF_000690775.1 Eurypyga helias
GGGGGGAAAGAAAAATATTCTGTGATTATTTGAAATTGTTAAAAGCTTTTATAGGTCTCACAGTGCAAGGACTCTAGATTCAATATTATGTGATGTAACTCCAATAATATTTGGCAAATTTAGTCTCAATTCTCTTCTCATTTTCTTTCTGTCTAGCAGCAGTAATGAGGTTCCATTGATACCAGTGGAGAAGTTGTATCATTCCTGGTATTATTAATGTCAGTGTGAAGTCTCACTTTCTGGATTTCAGCGGTAATGGAGCTAACATAAATAACATATGTGTCGTTGTTACAGTAAGCTGACGATACGGCCAATTAAAGCTGAACTAGTGTCAAATAACAGAATGATTACTTATGGTCAGTAAGGTACTTGTTCTGCTTAATTAATTACACAATTAACAAGATACATTCTTCTCTAAATTTCGTATACTGAAGCAGGTAATGGTTACTGGCAACAGCTAGAGAGAAGTCCAGGTTATTGCCTAAGTCACTCCTTAATATGTGCTACAGAGGAAATAGTAGGAAAACCATCACTGCAAAGTCTGTGGTACCTCAAATGTTCTGTTTCTCATATTATTGAACGCAGTACTTTATTACTTCCTAACAAAAATAGTTTTGCAGTCAAAACCGAGCTACAATAAAAAAACCTAGAAAAACATATGGTGCATGTAAAAAGCTTTTCAAAATTTTTATTTTAACATGCTCTCTGAAATCTCTACCTGTTAATGCTGTCTGTGCCTGCAATATATTTTGTTAGCTCTTTATTTATTTTAAGGGAGTTAAATACTTTGGCACTGTAATCGATAAAAAGACATTGTGCACCTAAAGGCTCGTTTAAGAGAGCAATGCCATGAAATGTCATAATTATGCATTACAGTGTAGAGAAACCCCGCAAAGCAGAAGAGGCCATTAAAACATCTAATAATTTTAAAATTAGGAGGTGGTTTTAACAAAATGTTAATACACATAGAAAAGAAGGGTAGCTCTATAAACTCTTTTTTACATTTGTGTGTAGATATATCTGTTTGTATTCCAAATATTAAAAAACTATATCCATAGAGTATCCCTATAATAAGGTTACGACTTTATGAAATGCCTGTGTATTTCTTATTAGACTTACTAATAAAGGCTTATCTGTGTCATGATATTGTCTCTCACTCCTGTTGACATGATGTTTTCTTCTTGCAAGTGAAAGAGTGCATGCTTAATTAATTTTTATAATAGCTATGAGAAAAATGACAGTTCTTAAAATGAATGTGCTAATCATAATACCTTTGACAAAATGTCATTGGGCACACTTTCACTTCCAAAACAGAAATGTGAAGCGCTCTTCTACACATCCTTACTCTACTGAATTC
>NW_010272272.1:0-3774 GCF_000690775.1 Eurypyga helias
TGCACTCCTGTCGCACGTGGGGGTGTGTGTGGTGGGCAGGGTGTCTGGCGTCTCGCAGAGCGGGGGTTACCCCTTTCTGGCTCTCCGTGTGGGGCAGAGGTGCCGAGGGCTTGTTGGGCTGCAGCCGGGGGTTGGCCGTACGACCTGTGTGCCGCGTCCAAACCTCGGAGCGGCGCAGGAGGACAGGGGCTGAGCATCTGGAAGGGCCGTGGCAGCTGTGCTAAAAGGTTTTTAGCTTTGCGAAGGTTTTTAATCCAAGTTAAACTGAGTAAGTGTTGTTAGGTGGGGAACATCGCATCAGCAGACACTGTGAAAATCAAGTGTCTGAAGTTTGAGACACTCTAAGTTTTTCTGGATAACTTCTTTCAAGTTTCATAAATGTACAACTTTGTAAAACCTCACTAAGGAATGTGCCTTTTAAGAACAGATTAAAATTTCCACAGACTATTCAAGAGGAAGAGGAGAGTTATTAACAGGAGATTGCGCCAGCTACCATTGACATGCCTGAATAACTGATTTGTGTTGGAGTCTGGCAAAACGATTTTGTAGAGGTACTGAGCAAGGATAGTAACTTAGTCCTTGCCCACCATAGACGTACACTGTGTTTTAGACAAGAGGTTTCTCTAGGAAACGGCGACACAAATGGGTTTGTCTCACAAGCTGGAACTTGTGAACATGACAGTGGCCGTGTAAAGTTTTGGTAGATTCATTATCTACTATCTAGAGTATTTTTAGTAACTCAATAATCATTCTCTCACCCTTCCCTGGCCTGCTGAATCTGTACTCCCTTTCCTCAGGAAAGGTATCTTCATCTGAAATACATAAGCAGGACTTCCTAGATTCTGTTTTATTTTGTAAAATCGGGTTTCTGGCAGGTTGATTCAACAAATGGCGAGACATCACGTTGTTGAAATCCTTGTTTTGTGACAGTTGATTTGGAGCACACTAACACAACGTCCATTTTAAGTATAATGAAGTAGTGTCTGCTAAGAGAGAATTCAGGCATCACCTGGGATCTTGTCTGCTGCCGTTTGTTGGGCAAATGTGGTGGGTTTGGTGACTGGAAATGAAAGCCACGGTAGCTAGACAACAGCAGCTCTATTTAAACCATTGCAATCTGGCATTGCTGCTCTGGAATCCCTAGAAGACTAGGAACTTAGGGAGATGAATGGGATTCAATCACTCTGGCTCTCTCGTGTCTGTTTTGGTAAAGGAGCATGCGGACGATGTTTGGGAATTTATTTTCACTACATCTTTGATCCCAAGGCAATAAACGGTAAAAGAGTAAGCAGCAAAGAATCAAATATTACAGGAGCTCGTGTTAAAGCAAAACCTGAGATTTCTATTGGGTATTTTGTATGGCGTTTCAGAAGCAGAATCTCAGATCCATTGAAAACTTGCAGTGTGATATTTTTAACAATTACAAGTCCAAATATGTACAATTACTGACAGTAGGACTTTGTTGGGAATGACTGCACCAAGCTTAATTTAATATACTCAGCCTTGTAATTGTTTTTTGGTTTTCTTTTTTAAAACTTTCTGTGCCAATGACAACATTGTTTTTCCTCATCGGTTTTCTGTTTTATATCCTCCACAAATCACATACTTAAGACAGTTTTGTTTTGCAACATTTCTGAAACGCTGACTTATTAGCAAGCCAGTCCATGCCAGATTATTTTAATATTGATAGACTGCATCAACAGTTGAGATGAAGATGCGTTCCTCGTGTTGTTTTGTTAAGGTTTAGTGAGACTAAATCACAAAACATTGCTTTGCTTGGAAATTGAATTGAAAAGATCCATCTATGGGAAGATTACTTGTTTAGAGAAAGCTGTTTCTTGCATTCTGAAGATTTTGGTGGTTTTTACTCGCAGTTTGGGTGCCTGAACGATAGCAGACACACCTGACGTGCCTCAGTGCTCCAGTCCGGCAGTACTCTGCTGAACTGGGTTCTGACTTTTACAGGATGTTTTCATCTTTGCTTCCCAAAGCTCTGTCCTTGTCATAAATAGGAGATAGGAAAGCAAACTTGAATTCAGAGTTATATAGAACATTAATTTTCTTTGCAAAATTACCAAGAGCTGCTAGACCTGCTGGTGACAGATGATGCTGGTGCCTGCTTGTTCTTACTCATTTTTTTCAGGTTGCACAGGATTTTAAGGGCTATTCCTGTAGACAGGGGTTTTCTTTTTCCTGTTATTTTTTCTGCTTGCGTCGCACTGAAACACTTGCATGTGCATTCAGGATATTACTTATTTCATTCTGTCACTTTTAATATGAAACTTGCCAGATTTTTATCCTGGGCTTGATAAATGGTTGCCTATGGGGTGTGAACGGACAGTGTGCCACGTTTTGTGTTTGGTGTTGAAAGTGCCTTTCAGGCTCTTGCACCTGGACCTCCGGCAGTTTATGTTCCCTTATAGGGGGTTACAGAAAGTAAGTAATAAAAATAAAGCTTTTGTCAGGAATTTTAAATGCAGTCCTGTGGTCTGCACTGTCCTTGGAAAATTTTGTAGGATTCTGCCAGGCAAATCAGATTGATCACTACTGACTATGGCTTCTTTTGTAGAACAGATTACTGCATATTTCAGTGCTTGAAGTTAGCTGACTAATGATCTGCATAATCTCACATATATGCCATTAGCAGAGATTCAACTATACACCTTTAGCTTGAATTACTCAATATATAACTCTCTGTATTCTCAGCCTCTTAAAAATAAAAGTTAAATTCATGGTGATAAAAAATTCAATAACTCCTGGAATCTGGAATAGGAAGAAATATTGTTGGACATACCTTGTAGGCTGTGTTTCAGAATGTAGGAAAAGTCTGGCTCATTGTCTTTCATGCTGTGTGTCAGGCCTGTAACATTATTCCTTTATGTCTCCTGGCAAGTATTTCACACTCAGGAAGGCTCATATGCCTACGGAAAAAAAAGAAGAACAAAAAATTATTGCAGTGACACAGGTTAAACTAACAGAGGCTATGGCTTAGAGAAACTGTGGAAGTGTAAATACACTTCCCGAGTGCTGGTGTTTCCTACATGGACCACAGCCCATTGGATCAATACTGCGGTTCTACCGCGGGTTTCCCCGGTGCCACCCCTGGTGTGTGCCTGCTGTGTGCGTGCCCAGGCGCTGGGTTCCTCTGCACATCACTGTCTGGGACTGGGACAGCACTTCACATCTCTTTATATTTCGGGATGGAAATAGAAAACCCAGTGTGTGTGCTCCTGCGCTGCTTCATCCCCACTCAGCAGCTCCCCTAGAAACTGAGGAGACTCTGCGGTGGCAGACTGGTAGTGCAGGGGTAGCAAACCCGGCTGAAGGACTGCTCCTTCCTGCGGCTTTGGGTGGGGATGTAGCTGAGATGGGCAAAACCATGCCTGTCCTTGCCTGTGAAGGCCTTGAGCCTTGCTTCTCTGGTCTTCTCGCAGGTTCCTTTTTAAACACTTGGGGTTTTATACTGTAACCCGCAGGAGTAATATTGTGTGCTCCCTATTTTTTGTTCACAGCAGACAGGGAAACATGTGTCCTTGGAGCACAGACACTGAAGTTACCCACCCTCCTTGATCTGGTAACTGCTGACTGTGGGTATTGTTTGTGGATGGAGGAGTTCACATCTGCACAGAGAAGTGTAAATTAATGTGTGTGATTGTGGTGGGTTGACCCTGGCTGAGGGTGAGGTGCCCACCAAAGCCTCCCCCCTCAGCTGGCCAGGGGAGAGAACATACAGGGGCAGGCTCACGGGTCGAGATAAGGCCAGGGAGGGATCAC
>NW_010272273.1:0-13462 GCF_000690775.1 Eurypyga helias
TGGCTGTCACCAATCACCTCCTCCACCTTCTTAATAAAGGAAACCCTCCTCACACAGCATGGGGGAGTGTGAGAGGCAGCAAAGGCTTCCCGAGAAAGCGCTCATCTCAGCCACTCTTCAGCACTCCACAGCCCCCGCCGATCAAGGAGCCTGGCTGCAGCTGCTACCTCCAGCTTCCACCTTACCAAAGCAGCTGGGAAAGACACCTCCCACTCCAAGTTCTCTCCTGCAAGCCCTGAGGAAACAATCCCGAGTTTGAGCCTCTGAGGCGTGGGCTCAACAGGCAACCTGTGAAAGCAGAATTGCTAAAAACAACCTTGTGGGAAAGTTCACTGAGCCCAACATCAAACCCTCGGATCTGGCACAGTCGTCCTCCTTCAGTCAGTGTTTCCTGCGCCCCTGGATGCAAAGATGTTTGGGGATTTCTGGAGGAAATAAAGAAAATCTAAGCCCCTCTTAAACCCCTCCACTAGGAGAAAATGGAGTTGGCTTTTTTGGTTTTGCTGTTGTGATTGTTGCAGCCTTTTACAACTCAAATCTCACACCCTCCCAAATACTGCCCCATGACACAAGTGCCAGCCGTCGAGTGGCCTCTTCAGCCTCCCTTTGGCTGACAGAGGAGGCAGGCAGAAAAGAACTGATGCCAATCCTGCTCTTACGAGCATGAGCAACTAAGCAAACACATTAAGGAATAAAACCCCCACTTCATCTGCCCAGCTAATTACACAGCACTTACACCACCTTCCCATGGAAACTTACTGCCAAGTATTAAACTCAAATGGCTTTGCTTAAGCATATCTATCAGTCTAAAGGCCCATTGTTATATGTATGGGCAGGCATACACAAGACAAAAATGTATTTATGAATAAATACAGTATCATTTTAATAACTTTATATAACAGTTTAATCACAGAATGGTTTGGGTTGGAAGGGACCTTAAAGATCATCTAGTTCCAACCCCCCCTGCAAAGATTGGAAAGACACTAACAAACCTAAAACTGAACCTCTGTCATGTGGTTGGTCTTCCTACAAGACACAGTTTCCACTGCTTGTTAAGCATAATTTATGCATAGCGTTGTAACATATGAGCATTCGTTCATGGGATGGAACTACAGTAAGACTGCTGATTTGGGACACTTTCAAAGCAGTTACCGTCAACCTTTTAATAGGGCAATAAACTTGAGTTAAACAAGCCTGAGTAAGAAGAGGACAGATTGTGTGGGGTGAGAAAGAGAAAGGAAGGAATCAAACTGCTCCATTATTAAACGCCTCTCTAATCCCTCAGATGAAAACTTGTAGACCTCATAAGAAGAGGTGGCAGTGGTACGGGGCCAGAGGAAAAAGGTAGAAGAAAGAGGAGCATGCAGGAAGCACCCTGGTAATATGAGATCAACCTTTTTCTTTTCCAGAGAGAGATGGATTTCATAATTTTGCACTTCTGCTACTGCAGTACAGTGTGAGCAGTCAGGGCCAGGGATGAGCCAGTTGGATCTCTGCTGTCCCAGTATGCCCTAACAAGGGCATCCTAATCTCATGTCTTCCCCTCAGGCTGTCTCATGCTTTCTGTCTCTGTCAGACCAATTTAAGGTTATTCACAACTGTAGCCCAAAGGAGACAAAAAAAAATGCAATTATACTTGACATTGAAGCTTGGACAGGGGGTGCCAATAGAAAATGTAGTCAATGTACTTACTATTATTATTCTTTTCCTAGTTATTTTTTAATTCTGATATAGAAGGGGGGAAAAAATGAAGTCTTTGCTTCAAAAGGCATTCATTTTTTTTATGTCAGAAAAATTGGATTACATGAATTGATGGAAGAAGGTTTGGCTTTTTGAGGTGAATACCATGGCTTTGGTTCCAGTCAGCTTGAAAATAAAAGGACTCATATAGGAAGTCTTCACAGAATCTGTAATTTCAGCATGGGAACCAGCTGTGAACAGCAGTTGCTGGTTCTCAACATTTTATTCTAGAAGCTAAGAAATTTTCCTTCCCCTCACACGGGGGAAAGATCCCTGAAGTAGATGCTATGGGCTGAGAGCTAAAAACACCTCTCAGCACACCAGAAGTGAATAAAGGAAACCTTGAGATTTTCTACATATATGATGTAGACTGTACAGCTGTCTGGTTTTGCTTTTTCAGGTCTTCCCAAATCAGATGCCTGACACCTGTTGGCCCCAGTGACTCCTGTGGTAACTCCAAACTGCAATATTGGTTTAGAACTGTATGGTCTGATTTCAATCTCTGATTTGAGTGTGAGCCACACTGGCTTTACTGACATGACCTACTGGTAAGAATTTCAGGACTGCAGTTGTTCTTGTTACTGTATGAAAATTAATTTCTTTAAGCTATAACTGCTGAGTGTGTCTCAGAGTCAGAAAGCAAGGGAAGTTATTTCAGCAAAAGAAAAACAAATGCACGTAGCAATCTATGGTAGCTACCGCTTAAAGAAGCGTGACTGTCTATTCAAAGTGAATTTTGCCTCTGACTGATCTGTCTGAGGTGAAAGCACGGTCCTAATAAAGGGTTAAATGAATAATTTTTATTTGAGTTGATTTTAAATTAAAATACAAAGCTGTTGGTAAACAGGAGCATTTTAGTATTCAGACCCTGCAGCCCCCTGTACACAGAGCAGTATCTGCAACTCCCAGCTGTAAACACCAACTAGGAACTTGCTCCCATACTGCCTGGACTTCCAGCCTGGCACTCCAGAACTGACAGCGCCCACTTCCCTGCACAAGGGCCAAAATCCCCGGTCCCACAGGAGCTCTGTCTGCTTTTTGTGCTCTGAACAGAGGTGTGATGCTTTGAAGTAAGGCTGGAGCATCGCAACGTGCCGGAAGCGGATATCCGCAGCCATGAAACTGGGCGTGCAATGGGCAGCCCTCACCAAGGGAACAAGGATTTCCTTCCTTTATCCCTCTGCTGTTCAGTAAAACACAGCCCAGGGGCAAAATGCCACTGTAGCATTAAACAACTGTATTTAGTAAAGAAGGGAATTCAATCTTAAACCTGTACGGCTCATGGATAACTTAACATTTCCCCATCACATGTTAGCAACACAGATGACAGCAACCCTGGGACAAGCCTCCTGTGGCCTGCGGAGAGGACAGGGAAGCATCCCCCCACACGTGTGGTCCTTTGGCTGTGCAGGTGTGCTGGGAAGTGAACGCTACCAACCAGCTCACCTCAATGCCCATGTAGAGCCTTGCATCTTTGCAATGTTCTCGAGACCCTTTTAAAAGCATTTACAGGGCTTTTTTGTTTGTATGGGTTGTGGGTTTTTTTTCCTCACTATGCATATTATGGTCATGTTCTGGAGATGCCAACAACACTATGTTTATCACTAGTAACAGAACTGCACGTTCACCCACCCATACACACACGCACACATGCAGAATGAGATGTAACACAGCTGTCAGCTTGCGAAAATGGATTGCATAAGAAGCAGCATAGATTAACCTTATAAAACTCGCAAAACCATTCCATTTTCCTTGGGCAAGTAACTTTTCCCCTCTCCTGTGCTTGTTTATATCTTTGAGAAATTACAGAAAGGTGAAAATCGTGATTATCTTTAAATTAATATTTCAAAACTGCTCATTTTATACTTCCACTCCAAATTATAAGCAGCCAGATGTGTTATTTTTGCTATATTAAAAATAACACTATATGGACACGGCATAGTTCTGATTCAGACACATGAAGCGTAGGAAATGAAGGTAGAATTTTGCCCTGAGTTGTCTCATTCTCAATTTGTATCACATTCCTTTCACAAAACTGAAAACGTCTCATTTTTAACTCCCTTGTTCACCATGGCACCCCGCTTTATACTGTAGGTTTCCTGCAAAATCCCTCAGAGCTGGGAAACCATGTTCAGCAGCTCTGATTCGTTGTCCATTAGTATATGAAAAACCCCATGCATCTATGGCATTCCATATGGGTATATTATGCCTCTCCCGGGCCCCCAGGTACCACCCACCTAGCCCAAACTGGCTTCCCAAAATTACAGTGTATTTTCAATTCTTAGTGCCATTGAACCAAAACCATGCCCTTTGTCACCAGATCGGAATAAACGGTAAGATATAAATGTTTCCTTAAGGGAATAGTTCTCGAAGCCAAGTACGACTCCTTACAGTGGGATTAGAGGCACAGGGCTGAATGTCACTGATAGGCTTCGACAACTCCCTGTACCCGCAGAGGAGGAGGAAGAAGAGGAGGCGGCCGCAGGGGCAGCCCTGTCAGCAGGTGGGGATCCCCACTAAGGGCGACTGCGGCAGAGGCAGAGCACACTTTCTCCTTGCTGGGGTGCGGCGCTGGCACGCATCCTGACTGTGCTCCGGGAAAAAAGGCTTTAGTGAGCACTAAAAGCTCTGGTGGGGATGGACCCATCAGAACATCCCCAGGAAGAGGGAAGGACATTGGCTTTCTCTCCTTGCCCATAGGAATCTATTGTGTTTGTTGGGGAAATAATTATTCTTGGCATTCTTACATCGTCTTCCCTGTGGTCTTCAGCACACTGTACATAATACCTGAAACAATTACAAACCAGGTGGCACTGGGACCAGCAGCAAAAGTAACCCAGCCATTTTTCCTAAGCGTTATCAGCAAATCAATAAAATCTCACATTGCATTTTCTGTGCATGAGACACATGTTTTACTCTGAAAATGCGGACATAAAGTTAAAAGTTGCATTTTAAATACTAAAATGAGTCCCCACCGCTCCTTTCATTATGAGCTGCGCAACAATGCGGGAAAAAAGACAACGGTTTAGTACCACAAGCTGTCTTGGGGGGGGAAATAACCGCAGAAGGAAACACACATCGTGTGTACTTCTGCGTCTCTAGCCTGGAAAATACAATAATCACAGCCAAAGCTGCTGGCTGATTGGAAGAACTACTGCAGCTGTCCACTGCTAGAAGCAACCTGGTTCAATTTCTTTCCCATCACTAGGCCTCCTCCAAGAATAAGAGGACAATAATCCGAGGAAATGATCTCACTGTTCTCCACCCCTCTCCTGCCCTCCCCAGCCTTGGTGCCAGCCGGATGGACTGTGCCGTATCCACGGGGCAATGACTCCGTGCAGTGGGACACAGGAAGGCCTCTAGAAAAACACTCTTTGGAATGAGCACTTTTCATTTTTCACACCTGAAAGCTGCTGCCAGCACAATAAACATATTCAGTAGTATTTAATCTTACTCATGAGTAAAATTTCTGCGTTTTCCTCCCCACTTCATATTTCATAGTGCTCTGTGACCTTAACGTATTTTAATCAGATGCTTTTTAAATTGGCTTTACTCCCAGGTCAAGTCATTCAGCAGAAACAATTCCTGTTCTTTGTTTAATAACTGTTACTGGCAGACGTATTAATTATATGTACATAAGAGATAGCTTTATCCCCAGGGAGAAACACTGCACCTTTCAACCGCAGTCTGTAATAGCTCCATGCTATGCCTCGCAGGCTTCTGTATCTCTCTTTCTGAAGTGCATTACAGCTGTGATTGCTACCAGCAATATTGCTGAAAGTGCAGTGTCAAAGAGAGTAGGTCTAAACCACAGCAAAGATGTTCTCGCTTGTGGGTACACAAATGTCTTGCTTCAAAAGGCGTAGGGCATTTCAGCTCCTCCACAGGCAGTTTTGGGGAAAAGAAGTCTTTCATTAATAGGAAAACATTGAGAACCACAGCCTTGATTCAGAACTAAAGCAAAATAAACAAAGTTATACCTTCATTCCACCCATACTTAGTGAATCACTTAACCATGTATATAAACTGGGAATTTAATAAACCCTTGTTTATAAGCCCTGTCTCTCATTTTCCCTAAACAAGATGTTTTCCTGAAGCAAAGCCTCAACACACTGAGATATATTAAGCTATCATTTTGTCAAACAAAGAAATTCCAAGTTCTGTTTTTTAAAAACTTAATTTAATCCACACAGAGATGAAAAATAAATTCCTTATTCTAGAAGCATTAAAAAAAAATCTAAATCTAAGAAATATCAGAAAAAACCCACCAGCATCAACTTGAACAGGGAAAAAAAAGGTTGTACAAACACACAAGAAATCTGGAAGTTTTAAATGACCATTTGTCAAGTAAAGAAAAGAGATATTTTTTCCTTGAACTAAAATTACGCTATGGACTCATCAAGGCAAACTAGATGCAGGATCCCAACAGCTTCAAACAATAAAAGTTTTCTAACATCAGGCTGAGAATGCCCCAAAGGAATAACCACGGTATAAACCTCTGGTTTAGTCTTTCCTCAACCTCCCCTCTCTATGTCAGAATAAAAAAAAAACAAAGCCACAAACGAGAACAACCAACCAACCCACCACCAGCCCCAAAGCAAACCAAGCAGATCTGGTAGGCATAGCAGCCTCTGTCCCACAGGATGTGAGCTCGTGGGAAGAGGTTTCCTTTCCAGCTCAGTGGAATTCAGGAGAGCGCCTGGTAACCCTCCAGCTAGATTTGGCTAATAAGGGGAAAACCAACTTCCATAATTTAGGGATGTTTCTGTAACTTTCTTGCACCTGAACAAGGCCAGATTAACAGGTTAACTGTACAAAAGGTAAAATAAATAAATAAGAACAAATGAATTGTCATACAAATTACATCCAGCCCTGCACTTACCCTGGTGCCTGTCCTGCTTTTAATGGTAGTACCACATGAAAGTGTAAGAGAAAGGCCCATAGGGGATGCTTATTTGCCATCCCTCATTATTTCACCCTTATCCCTACAATCTAGATATTATCTCCAAGACCTGGAAACTCTAGGTTTGATAGAGCTACTGGTTTATTTTTTAACAGAAATTATGATAATCTTCCACTGTACTGTTTTTCATTTAGAATATCCAATTCTTTTGCTAATGAATTTCTCTGACATTCTTCTCCAGTCTAGGTAGTCAATGTGGAGTGAAAAAAAAAATCCCTCTGTCAGTTTACCTTCAGATTTGGTAGCCTTTTAGCCAAATCAACATATCCATGCTCAGAGGGCTGGAGCTCCTCTGCTATGGGGACAGGCTGAGAGAGTTGGGCTTGTTCAGCCTGGACAAGAGAAGGCTCCGGGGAGACCTTATAGCACCTTCCAGTGCCTGAAGGGGCTACAAGGAAGCTGGGGGGGACTTTTTACAAGGGCCTGTAGTGACAGGACAAGGGTTAACAGGTTTAAATTGAAAGTGGGGAGGTTTAGATTGGATATCAGGAAGAAGTACTTCACAAAGAGGGTGATGAGGCACTGGAACAGGTTGCCCAGAGAAGCTGTGGATGCCCCATCCCTGGATGTCTTCAAGGCCAGGCTGGATGAGGCTTGGAGCGACCTGGTCTAGTGGAAGGTGTCCCTGCCCATGGCAGGGAGGTTGGAACTGGATGATCTTTAAGGTCCCTTCCAACCCAAACCATTCGAGGAACTTGGTTGTTATTATGAGACAAGCAGAACAGCTGCTCCTGAGGTATCCTGTCTAAGCCATTCCTTACCGTACAAAGATCTATCATAAACTTATCTTGTCTGTGATGAACAACCACAAACTTTTCAATCAGTTTTTACGGGAACATCTTCTATACCTTTGATTATACTCATCTCTAGTTCTGCAGTGTCATTTATTAGGTGGAAAATGTTCTTACTCTTTTTGTAACGCTGCTGATGAAACCAATTGATTCATATATTGGACTACATTTTATCTCTTACCCTCTGTTTCTAACACATATGGGATTTTGATTTGTTTTTTATTTCTAGCAATCCATTGAAGAGGTTTATATCTCCCAGTAGTCTGTGTCAATGCACATATCCCAAGCCAAAACAATGAGTTCAGACGTACAAAAAAGTCTACTTTTTGTCTCTGGTAGGAAGAGATGATTTTGCATTTACTGAGGCTGATTTTCCTTTTGCAACTTTGCACCCTTGTTAACACATACAGGAGAGCGTTGCTGTCCCCATTTTGCAGGTGAAAAAATTAATGCAGAACAGGCTCCAGACCCAATGTTCTTTCTTCCAGTGACACCTCCTAATCAAAATGCTGCCTGGTGGGTTGTGTGATGTTACAAAGAGCTCAGCCCAGCTCCCCAGTGACATAGGTCCACTACTGCAATTAGCATGAATTAGTACTTTTGTTAGTAGTCTCAGCAGAGCTGTCAAATTAATTGGAAAAGAAATTTAACAAATGCCTTTCCCCTTAGAGATACTCTTTCAGGTCAGGGTTGAGGCATATTAATTGCGCAGTGTGAGGGAAACTTATGTTCCTTATGCCCTCACTGAACCTGTTTTGTTGATAAAAAGAGAGAACTTTGGTTTCTGGAGCTGTTAATCCGCTACCTGTCATGAGCAGCCCACTGACATAAAAAGGACAATCAATTTTATAACACTGAAATATTCCAGCTGCTGGTAAAAAAAAAAAAAAAAAGGGTCTACTAATGGCCAATGGCTAGAATATCTATACATTCATTTTTCATGAACTCTCACTTCCTCACAACTCAAAGTTACTTCTTTCAGTTTATCTCTAATTTGCAGAGGTGTCCAAAAAGATAGTGCACTATTTCCACAATTTTATGATAATTCTGAATTCAACCACTGGAGGCAAGACATGGCTAAATGCATATAAGGCTGAAGGTTTAGGAAGCAGGGCAGGAATGGAGATGCTATTCTGCCCTCTTTAAAAACAAAACAAAAAAACCCAAACAAACAAAAAACACAAAACAAACAAACAAAAAACCCAAACCCAAACCAAAAAACCCATACCAAAAACCAACCAAAAGTTGGAATTTTTAAGCACTCAGATTAACAGGAGATAAAAAGCTAAAATCGTGTGCCTATGTCCATTTGATGAGGGCTACTGAATCCCTTACCATTAGTTTCACTGCCAATCACTACACATGGCTGCTGGAATTCACTGAGAGGTGGTGCTGGGAAAGGGAAGCTCTGAAGAATAGAAATGATGCTGCACTGGCAGGTGCTTACATCTGTATGAAAGTATTTCCAGCAGTTTAAGCCACTGCCATTACTTGCTGACATAAGTCTGGGATGTAATTTAGTGTATCAGAACACGACTGTAATTTGTACAAAGATCATAGAATCATTTGGGTTGGAAGGGATGCAGCCGTTGCTTTGCTAGTGATGCTGTTCATGCCAGTTAATGGGTGCATCTCTGCAAGTGTTTTACTTCAGATCTGGAGAGCACTTTTAAAGCAAAATCCCATTTCTGCCCCACTGCCCTGATCTGGTGCACAGTGTAAAGTGTCTCCAGAGCACACAAATAGGTACACTGGATGATCCTGCTTCAACCAGATCTGGCTGGAGATAATCTGGAGTAAAACATCCTGAAATGGTTATGGTATTGGCACAGGGTCCTTCACACCAACTGCTTGATGTTACTGATCTGCTCCTACTTGGCCACACTGCTTGCTAATGTAGACTTAACTCATGATTACCAGCCTTCAAATATCTCAATGCAGTCAGCCTTGCTAAAATTGTTAGAGATTTCCAGAATAAAGATTCAAAACCCCTGGTAATGGGAGGAGGAAAAAAAAAACCAAAACACCCACAAAAAACCACAACCAAAACAAACAAAAAAACCCACCACAAAACCCAAAACCAAAACAAAACATCCTCAAACAAACAAAAAATGAAATATTATTTTATTTTTGGAAAGCCATTAAACATATAACCACAAATAAACAGACATTATTGTCGGTATCTTACTGTGATTAATAGGACATGGAATAGGCACAAAGAGAGGCTTCAGTGGTTACTAAAGAAAAGCTTTAACCAGAAGAGTAAAACATTATGGCTTCATCATCATCATAACCTCTCTTCTTCACGTGCCTTTTTCACTGACTATACTTTCATCCTTCCAGTGGAAAGCCTGAAAATTAAACAGCTATGGCCTCTGGGGACATCTCCACACTATCTTCTCACAGCTGAAAGGAAAAGCCTAAGGCTCTTGCAAAACTATCTAACCACTGAAGTGCAGTATTTATACATTGTATGCTTTAGCTTTTATCTAGACTTTCTTGGTATTTTGCTTTTAAAAAAAGAGAACCCTTAATTACTTAACATGCATTTTCTATACATGTATTAATAATGTCTAGCTCTGCAGGGTAAGCAATTAAAGGCTGAACAAAAACCCAATTAAATGTAAATTAAAAAAAACCCACCGTTCAAAATTTTTATTCACTAGCCTGATACCTGTGTGAATTTAAGGGGGATAGAATCTCAACTGTTTAGAAAACCATCTGATGTATGGCATTTCACAGGGTATTTGCTACAGAATTAAATCTCTCCTTGTAGTGGAGAAAGTTTACAAACAGAAACAGCAACAAGAGCTCAATATTCTCCATCAGCATTCACTTTTCAATGCAAAAATTTCATCAGAAGGAAAAGGAAACTAAGTTTCCAGTATTGCATTCTGTATATATTTTTTTCTAATGAATGATACTGTGTTCTAGTATAAAATGCCGCATGTTCAATTAACAGTTTTCAATTCCACTGAAGCTCAATACTAGCAGCAGGTTAACACCACTGCATTTTATGGGGAAAAGAACTGAAAAGCAGCATTAAAATATATTTCATGACTCTGCATGGTTTTATACAAAAGCTTTTGCTGTACAGACATTGTACTGTTTTCTGACTGGAGCAAGAATTATTGTATACAAAAAGGATTTAACTACATCATTGGTTTTATTTTCATTTTTCCACTTCTTGCTTTAACAGTTCAAAAGCAGAAACTAAGGAGGCTCAAAAGACATACAAGCCCTCAAAAGTTGAAGGCATTTAGGTAATTCCACCACGAGACATGAAATTCTGCATCTGTCAGTACCAATCGATGGAGAAGTAGGGTTAGGGTGTGGTTTGGGTTTTTCCCCCCCCCGCCACTAGAAATATCCCCACCTACTCCCATTAGAATCCTTTGAGGTTGACTAAGAGTTTTGAGCCACACACTCTACAGTTGAGCTGAAAGTTTTTCTGCTTCCTCTTGGAAACAGGGAAGCAAAGTTACTTTGTTCAGCAAAACTCTGACCAGAGTTCTGTTTCTTAAAGACCTATTTTACTTTTTCTAGGTAAATCAAGACATAAAACCTGATGGCACATTTGATAATGAAGTAAATTATATGGTAGGATATTGAACCAAAATGGAATCTTACTGGGTCAGGGCAGTCCACTGCTGTCTAGATTATAAGTGATATACCATCAAGGTGGTGTATATAAAACACAGGAAATTGTTACATATTAATAGAATAGTAGTTTAATCAGCTCTCTGAAGAATATCCAATATATTTCAAGCGCAGACATATTTTTATCTGGTTGTAACTGTAGTGAAAGGCCTATATGTTATAATTTAATAAAGCCTTTTAAATGTTCTATTATGTGCAGAAATTAAACCAAGTTACAATCATAGAGAGTAGAGCAAATCTCAAGACAATTAAAAAGGTTTTCTTTCTTGGCTAAGTCACATATTAAGTATTTCTATTTATTTGTATGATTTTTCAGAACAAAAAGTCATCTGGAAGGAAACACTCTGCACACTAAACTTACAGCCAAATAGTACAAAACAGCACGGAAACCCAAACAATCATGGTTTTTGTGTTCAAGAGACTGGACACAAAATATTTGTTTGGTTTATTGCTACCTGAAAAATTAAGTTAAACAAATCAGAGCAGACAGATGAAAAATATTCTTTTTGTGTTGTTTTTGCAAAAGCTATAAGCAAAGCGTACCTAAGTCCTCTAGCCTTTTTTCTTCCACCACCCTGGGATGCCATGCAGCAAGAAACCCTCTCCCTGCCCTGATTTTCATAAATTTCCTTGCAAACTGTGGGACATCCAGATGTTCAAGACAAAGCAGGTGGAGCTTGAAAAAGCACAGAGCCTTACTGACCACAGCATCCCCCACCACGGAGCACATTTCTGAATGCACTCCCAGCAGTCCTACCCACAGCAATAGACACTAAAGGATGGATGACCACATATTATTTCTACATAGCATATTTCTAACAACACCAAGGATTATGCTGCCGAAAAAACAGAGGAGATAATTTCTCCAATTAAAACAATCTAGTAAAGAAAGTTTGTCCTTGAAAAATGAAGTAATAGCAAATAATTTTCTGATTATTAATGTGACTTTGATTGAGAAAAGTGGTTTCCAGCATACACAGAATTGTAAGCCTTTCGTCACTAGATACTACATTTGAAAAAACTGACAAACATCCATCACAGGGCATCAGACAAGAAAGTTGCCTTTCAGACTCTAATTCTTAAATCAGAACCACACTGAGATAAAATGAAGGTACTCCAAAAGGATCCTGAGGCACACATCACACTAAAAATTCCTTTTCCCCCAACAAACAAGACATAAAACCCAGAAACAAATGAGATCCGAAGAATCCCTGCTGACACACATCTCACATCCATGACTAACCATGTGTATTTCTGAGAACCCAGGACTGATAGCTCAACATCTACACCTGAGCAAAGGATTTACAAATGGGTTAGATCACATACAAGTTTTCTGGCCACAGATGGAGGTCTCAGCCCCATGCTGGGATGCTGCGTGCATCGCAGGAAGGAGCCAGCTCCTAAGGCAACCTGCTGCTCTGGTGTAGTTTGTCCAGAGCCTGCTCCAGGATTTGGCTTGGGACAACAATGGTCTACTAGAAAATGTTACTTAAACTGTGCCTTTCTGCAAAGTCATGGTTCAGGAGATCACGAACTCTCACTTCACCACCCAAACCATAGCAGGAGCGTGTACGGCAGCTGTAAGGTTCACATATGCTACGTAAGTGGTTCTGTTCTTCAGACATACGAATCCAGTTAGTTGAGGTATAATAGAAACCTCCTAACAATAAACGCAAAATATTCATAAATGTGCTCTGTAGCCAATATAAACTTCAGTGCCCACGTAAGTCTGTAAAGCTTTTGTACATTTTTGTTCTTGCTCTTCTTGCTGCCTGAGCTGTATGTCAGATCAGACTTACAGAACAAGCGATTACGAGAGGCAAGTAGAACTGTATTCTGAAGGTACTGCCAAAATACATACTGAAATGCCCTATTAGAGCATAACTAATCTGAAATGGTCTTCCACTAACATCACTAATGCTGTGGTCAGCTGCACTGACATCAGGACGTAAGACTAAGGCAGCTTTTCACAGTTACAAACCTGGCACCACAGATCCAACATCATGCCATAGAGCACTCACATCCCCACCTGGTACCAAGAAAAGAGCACACATAACCCTTTGTTTTGGCTTGTTCTCATCTTACAATGGAACTGTGCAGCGAACCTCCTTTGGACTATTTTCAGTACTGACCAAATGCCCTCGTCTGAACAACACCTGGCCAGCAGCGTAAGAGCAGGTACCTCCTACTCCAGTACCATCAGCAATTTCCCCACTGCTCCATGCCGCCTAAGACAGGGATTAGGAGCTGCTGTGTTCAGGGACAGATGGTCCAGCTATCAACTGCTCGGTGGAGAGTGGATAGAGAG
>NW_010272274.1:0-1979 GCF_000690775.1 Eurypyga helias
ATAAATTCAAGGGGCCTTCAGTTTATTCTGGTTGGCTCCCCCTTCTCATTAGATTGGTCTCTCTGCGGGGATCTTCATCCCCTTCTCTCCACTGTCCACCTTCTGGGGATTCTCTCCCATGACCAGGGTCCAGAGGAGGCCACCACTGCCATGTGAGTCCAGCCCGTCTTGGCAAGAGGGAGCCTGGGAGAACACTGACGGGAGGTGAGCAGGAGAAGCTAGCCTTTCCCTGCCTCCTGCCGGCTCCTTGAAAAGCCTCCTCCTCCTCCTCCTCCCCTTTGGGAAACTGGGGGCAGGACAGGCATGTGAGAGAGTCAGAACTGCTGGCGTTCCGCCTTTCGGGGAAGGGAGTAGAGAAAAGGGTGATGATTATTTTGGCAGTCTCTTACCCTCCCTTCAGTTGCTTTTTGGTTTGTTGTTGATGCCTGCAGGCTTTTCTGAGGAGGTGGGGGGGAAGCAGGAGGGAGAGGAGGAGGAGTACAAGCTGCTAGGACATCATCCACAACGGGCAGGAAGAGCAATGAGCAGGAACCCACATTCCTGTGGGGCCTTGGCCATCGTGCTGCTCAGACAACAGGGGGAGAGAGGCAGCAGCCGGTACAGACTCCTCTCTTGCTCTCCACCAGAGCAGGAAGAGTGCAATACTCCGCAGCCCTCAGGCACTGCAGGCACCTGGCTGGCCCGGAGAACATGCCTCACCTCTTCCCTCCTACCCCCCAGCACTGGTTTCACCTTCCACTGGGGTGAAGGTTTCTCCCATCCAGTCCTTGGGGCAGGACGAGCGACCCCTCCTCCCCTTCCCAAGCAGGAGGGACAGGAATGGATATTTCTCTCTTAGACACTCAAGGAAATCCTCAAAGAACCTCATTCAGCTGTGAAACCCGCCACATTCTCCTGTGGCCTGCTGAAAATGCGTGTCCGAGCCCCTGTACGTACTAGGACCGTCTCTCCATCCCACCTACCACGCACGTCTCAACGCCCCCTCCACCCCCCCTGCATCCTACAGCGAGAGAGAAGGCAAAACGGGCGGCTTTCTTTGGGTTAGAACGGAGGGGCTCTTGCACGTGGAAGTGATCCCAGTACAGGAAAGGGGCTCTTGCACAAGGAAGCATCCTCCTACCAGGCAGGCTGTTGCACAGAAGGAGCAACCCCTTGAGACAGGCTGTCGTTCAAGGGGCCGCCATGAACAGGGTTACACGGCCAGAAGAGGCTGTTGCAGGAGGAGAGGCCGGAGACTGTTGCACGAGGAGGGCCGCTGCACAAGCGGTGGCCCCTGGGCGCAGGCTATGCACAAGAGGCTTTCTGCTCCCTGGGTTGAGGTCTCTCTAGGAGCTGGAGAGGTGCTCCACTTGGATGGCGCTGGTGCTGACAGTGAGGCAGATGTCCTTGTGATGCTCTGAAGTCTTGTAAGGAGTCAGGTCAAAGGAGCACTGGGGGGGAGGGTTGGGTTGGTTAGTGTCTCCTGAAGGGCCCCCTGCTGCCCCCCCACCCTGCGTCTGGAAGTGCTGTTGCTGCTGCTGAGAGGCCTGGGCTTGCGCCTGAACCACCTGCTGCTGCGGGTCAGGGATGTTGTGTTTCCGCATGTGCTTCATCAGGTACGTCTCCTGCGACGGGAAGAACAGCGTGAGAGGAGGGAACGACGTTGGCCAAAGCCAACGGGGAGCGCTGCGACAGCTCGGGGGGCTGGAGGAGCTGCGCCCACCCGGGCAGCCCCCCCCTCAGAGGGCAGCGGGCACTCACCGAGGTGTAGGCCCGGCTGCAGATGGAGCAGGTGTAGACCTTGGCGTGTTTCACCGTGTGCGTAGCCAGGTGGACCTCCAACGAGGCAGCATCGGTGTACGCACGGTGGCAGTTGTGGCACTTGAAAGGTTTGTCTTTGTTGTGCTGCCGTCTGTGGGACTGGGGGTGGGGAGAGCAGTGGGGCGGAGGAAGGAGAAAGCAAGCACAAGGAAGGAAGTATTAATACAGGAGAAGGCTTT
>NW_010272274.1:2041-3379 GCF_000690775.1 Eurypyga helias
CCTGGCTCCTCGCGCAGGGGACAGTCTCCTCTCCCTCCCGCCGCACCTTCCCCTTTTCGCAGGCATACCAGGCATTCGAAGAGCCGAGCCTCTTAACTCTCCACAACCCCCACCTTCTCAGTCTCCACGCAACTCTTCCTCCGTCTTTTTCCTCTCCACTACCCATTTTCTCTATGGATCGATTGCTGCCCTTCGGGGCAGGATCTCTTTTTACTGCTCACAGGCATTTTACAGCTTCTTGCCATTTGGTGTGCCCTCCGCCAGGACACTGCAACAGGACGCACCCCCTAAATCCCTAATTAGGGACTCGCCTCCCCTAAATCCCTCTTATGCCCTCCGTTTCACTGTAAATAAAGTCAGATACCCAGGTTTTAGTCTGCGTGACATTTAGCAAAAGCCTCGTCCCAGCTAAGTCAGAAACCTCCGCAGAACAAATGGAGCTTTACCAAGGTCTCGCCGCTTCCAAGCCAAGCTTACAGCTTTACGGGATGCAGCTGTATAGGTGACTCCCTTGGGCTACCAGTGCCACGAAAGCCAGGAATCCTTCCCCCGGGTGACAGCTGTCCTTGCCACCCCACTGGTGAGCAGGACAAGCCCAGCCCCTTACCTGCAGGTTGGAAAGCTGGGTGAAAGCCTTTTCACACCCAGGGTGAGCGCATTTGTAGGGTCGGTCCCCGGTGTGGATACTGTCGGGGGGGAAGAGCACAAACAGGAGGCAGTGAGCAGGCAGGCAGGGCAGACTGCCAGGGCCCGACGCTGTGATCAGCTCTCACAGCCACGCAGGAGAGGAGGGAAGGGGATGATGTTGCCTCCAGATGCTGTTCTATCTGGACAAAGAGAGCTCTGCCCAGCTAGAAGTCAGAGAAGATAAGCAGTCAAGCAGATTTCAGAGAGTGACTAGGACTGAGGAGCAAGAGCTTACGAGTGCCTGGCCAGCTCGGCCTGTGGGCCACCTGAAAACAGGTGGGAAGGGGTCTGGAGGTCCAGGCTCCCTGCTCCAAGCTCAGGAGTCCCATATGACCGAGAGGAGTCTGTTCTCTTGCTTCCACTGTACCAAGAAAACAGCCCTGCTCCTTCTCGGGACAGACACTCCATCACTTTTCCCTTTACACCATCAGGCTAAGGTCACCTACAGCGTCCATCTGTCCCTGTCCCCCCTGCAACGCCAGGAGAAGCTTCCACACGCTCAGTCCAACCCCCGTGGTGCCAGGCTGGGATCCCCTGTGGCCAATGCCTCTCTCTCTATCGCTCTCTCTCTCTGTGCCCCCCGCGGTGCAAGACCAAGGATCCCCAGGGACAGCACGTGCCCACCTCAGCCCTGACGCGGTCAGTGTCTCC
>NW_010272275.1:0-262 GCF_000690775.1 Eurypyga helias
CCAAACCATTCCATGGTTCCACGATATGGGAAGTCTCCCCCAGTGAGCTGTGCCAGCCCAATGCTGTAAATTGTACGCTACGCCCTCTCCCTCGCTGACAGAGCCACAGCCTCTTGACCTGGCCAGGGCTCGTGTTAAACCTAAAAGCTGCTCCACGTCAAGCTGAGAGTTCCAGCAGCGGAGCCATGAGTTAGCATCGCCAGCGTTTTTTCGGTGCGCGCGTTTCGCTGTCCGCCGCCGAAGCAGAACGGCTCCTCCGCCG
>NW_010272275.1:383-1933 GCF_000690775.1 Eurypyga helias
AGGGCGGGGGCCTTCGGCGTGCCTAGGCCTCGCACCCACGAAGCGACGCTCCCTCTCCTGCCCCGTCCCGAGCGGGCTGACGGCGTTGTGTCCCTGTTCGCAGGTCTGGGCCTTTCGAAATCAGCGCCGACCTCGAAGACTCCATGGAGTTTGTGGATCCCAGCGCCGCCGGCGAAACGGATGAGAGCGGAGATGAGCACGTCAGCGACGAGGAGACGGACCTCGGGACGGACTGGGAGAACCTGCCGAGCCCCAGGTTCTGCGACATCCCCTCGCAGCAGGCGGAGATGCTGCAGAGCCAGAGCACGCAGGTGTCCCAGCCCATCGCCAGCAGCAGCGCCGGGGGGATGATCTCCTCGGCTGCCGCCTCGGTGACCTCCTGGCTGAAGGCCTACACTGGCCATCGCTAACGAGCACGGGAACAGGATCGTAGGATCCGCTGAAGGAATCCCTCCCCAACAATGCTGTAGTAAACCTTACGTATTCGGTTAAGTAGTGCCTGGAACAAAGAAAAGGTCAGACTGGCGTTTTGTAAACCGGAAAAACCTTTTTATTTACTCAAGACGACTGTGATGGTACCGTTTTGTCAATCGGCTCGCGACGTACTTCTGACGGATGCTGTTGGAGGGCACTTTGCGTCTCGGTTCCGTCTGCATCGTTGAGTGTCGAAGACAAAAGGACTCGGCAGCCTCCAGCTCTACTTCCTGACGGAGAAACAGATCCTGGAGGATTTGGATGGGGCTGAGCACGGAGGGAAGGCTGCTCGGGGTGCAGCCTGGACAGTGGGGCAGATGCAGTTCACGTCTTGTCAACTCCCTACAGGGTTTTCGTTTTCGGGGCAGATGCAGTTCACGTCTTCTCAACTCCCTACAGGGTTTTCGTTTTTTGTGTGCGTTTTAAATCTGTCGTGCATAATGCAAAAAAAACCTGCATATTTCTAAATTTTTTTCATTCAGGACATGAAAATGATGCATTTTTAACATGTTTTCTAATCTCTGTTGCCATATTTTTAATACAAAGAATCGGCATGGACAGGAATTCACACAGCAAATTGCTCTTATTTTAGATTCGGTTGTGAACCTTCACCCCGTTTTGCCGTAGAAAACCGGCTTGTTTCATGCTGTTTCCACCCGTTTGGTAGTCTAGAAGTTTCGTGTCGCGCTGTCCGAAGCACACGGGCTCTTTACTCTTAATACCATACACCAAAGAAGACACTGGACGTTCTCTTCGCTAGACCCACACCTGACGCTCACACAGGACCGCGTTGTTGCAATAATACTCATGGGTTACACCGCCGTGTCGCCACTTCTTTCAATATTCGAAAAACCTCATTTCCAGCTAGTTTTAGCCGTCAGGCGTTCTCCACGCTACGTGTTTTAAACCTTCTTCTGTTTTGTGTTCGTGGTGGGGTCGTGGGGGTGGGGTTTTGGTGTAGCGAACGCCACCGAGTTGATCGTTCCGCTGCAGAGGCGCTCGGAGCGCGGCTGGCCGGTGCGTGGACGGGCAGGAGGCGCGACGCCGAGAGGCGTGCCCCTTAACCGTGTGCCCCG